>NC_030988.1:5183903-5199555 GCF_000149955.1 Fusarium oxysporum f. sp. lycopersici 4287 | reverse complement strand
CTGATTGCTCTTGAGCTCCTTCAAATCGCGCTCCAACCGCTCGATGTGCTCCTTGGTGCGGGTGCGGATGATCCTCTGGGCCTCTCGATCTCTGGCTCTCTTGCGGGCCAGTTGTGAGGGGTTAAGGGTAGGGACACTTCGGGTGCCTGAATAATGTTGTGTTAGTATGGTAGGAGTAGGCCGTCTTGCTTTTTGCTCTATTCCTGTCTACTATAAGGCGCCCTTGATTCATTGCATGGGACCAATAAAGCAAGACTAACAATCAAACGAGGGAAAGGGCAACATACACTTTCGCTTAGGCTTGACGGGCTCTGCTAAAGATGATCGGGTCATGTTAGTTATGTGTGATAAGGCGGGAGAGGTACATTGACTAAAGGGTGAATTGGAAGAGGAGGATGACGAGGATATTGTGGTGATATTGACGATCTCCGTTTATTATTGGCGGGCTTGACGTCTCTGAGGATCGTGATGGCGGTATTGAGCCGTGACTGTCAACGACTTTATGTTAAGTTTCGACCATGAGCAGTGAGTCATGAATTATAAAGGCTCTGTTTCGCCTCAATGTGTGCAAGGAATCGCTTATGGTCTCTCCTCATGTCTCCTGAGCGCATGATCGCAGGTTTCCGCCAAAACAAGATCATCGCGGTGTGCTGCCCCACATAGCAAGGGCGAAAAAAGATAGTAATAATTAATCCTGGCTTAGCCACATTTGCTTACGTTTTATTTGCATTGCTGCAAGGCGTGTGCAGTTGTTCGAGAATAATGGTCGCCTGATTGCAAGGTACTGTGGCTGTGCCATATCGGCCCACCAACCCCCATGGAGAGAGCGCAACCTACCCACAAGTTCCAGCTTGTGGCTGGTAGGTACGAATTAAAACGCTATACATTTGTGTTGAGACCGTGTGACTAAGGTGGTTCGATCTGCTGGTGACTGGGATGTGGATACTATGTAAGGAGCTGTGCTCCCCTCGGATATATGTAATTTAGAACTAACAATAACGTACATGATAAGCGAAGCGATCAGACAAGCGAGCCGATCAAAAATCTCAACCTTATATGAAAGAATCACAATGAAAACGCAACAGACTATCTAATCAATTAAAATTACTTTGCTCCTCCCTAGAGGCCTTAATACCTTCCTGACAGGTCCTTGTATTATGTCCAGTCTTGCTGCATCTTCTACAGCGCCTTTCCCTCGGTCGTACCGAACTTCTTTGACCACCACTTTTCGATAATTCAGCAACTACTTGTGCATTAACATCCATCTGATCAATTAGATCCCTGCCTTCATCTATAGCCATCTTCCCTCTACTCTGTAGGCGGGACCTTTTTGCCCTACGCCGCCGGCTAAGTATTTCATTCGCCTGTCGAAGGTCTTGGACCTCGGCTCTCAACAAGGCATTCTCATGCATTATTGCTTTTGTTCCATTTGCAAGAGACTTCAAAGCTCCTAGTATTGACTCTGGGGAGCTACTTTTATGCCTTCTGATTCGTTTATCGAGGTATGCAGATTGAGACTGGGCCTCAAGTATGGTCTTTGGCGTCTTTGAGACCCAAGGGGTCGTAGGGCTAGCTACCTCCTTGACCGGCGTTGGAGTCCGTAGCTGTATATCAAGCTTTGAAATCACACTTTCTAGGTGATAAGGAACAAGCCCGGCTCCTCTGAAGGCTGACTTGATATTCTTTTCTGTCATAGTGGCCTGATAAGCAGCATAAAAGGCCGGAAAGAATTCAGTCTTAGAAACATGGGTTCATAGATGCGTATTGTTGTACAACAGTTGTATGTTGTGAGGTAGTGTTGTACAACTTTAGTAGAGGAAAGGTAGTGTTGTACAACTTTACAACAGTTGTACAACAATAAGGTCACGTGCAACGACCAAACGGGTAGAGTTAAGGTGCCATGGCTCTATATCTTCGTCTTTAGCATTCTAGTCATCTTGTAGACCTACATCCATAGGTGCCCCATCATCTGCAGCCAGTGGGTTGCATACTAGACCCAATCCACCCTCTCCGGAGGGGACAATTAGCCCTTCTCGTAGCCAGTTGCCGATACATTCCACCTTCTCAAGATTCTTGCAAGTGATTCGAAGCCGGTCCCACGAAGCAGTACGCCGAGCACCTGAGAATGCTCTCTCTGGCTCAGCTGATTCAGATGGGATGGAAAGGATATCGATAGCCATCCGACTGAGCCGTGGATACTGTGCCCGTTGCTCAAGACGAGACCACCACTCAAGAGGAGTACAGTCGGTTTCAAGAGGCAAAGCGTTGATAAAGGAATCCAGATTGTCCGAATCTGTAGAGATAGCCTTCTGCTTCACCTCAATTGACCTGAAAAGAAACGATAACTGACCATCCTTCTTCGAGGGTAGCGGTGCAGGACGACGTTCTGGTTCCTTTGAGATGGCAAGTCCTTGATATTCTGTCATCCAGATGTCCCGAGCACCAGCAATAGCTGCCTCATGCCAGTCTCGGGGCCAATTTTGCTGAATATATGCTAGTCGCTTAGAAGGATCAAGTAGTAAGGCGGCAGCATAAACCGGGACATCTTCAGTCATAGTATAGTATTTGTCTAAGACGAACCAGCCCATCTCAATGGCATGGAGCATCCGAGTATCCATTGAGCTAGGCTGCGAGTGCTGAACCTTGGCACTCTCATAGTGGAAGAGTAGAGCATCCATCAAGAAGAGGGACTGGGAGACAGAAGAGCATTTTCCCTCGGCATATAGAGTTGCTGATGCAAAGGGCTCAAGGAATGCATGGGTTTTGGCCAGCAAATCCCAATCAGAACCACTGAGAACAGTATCTTCAAGCTCTCTGTCATGCTCAAGTAGAAACTGATTGATCTGAACTTTCTTCCTAATGGCATTGTCGATCACTTTATACCAGGAGGACCATCGTGTGGCATTATCAATCCCAAGGCTGAGGCCGACAACATCACGCCAGCTATCACTGTGGAGTGATGAGCTACGAAGCCAGACAGCAAGGTTATGGAGCTTCTGGAGAGCTGGAATGCCTTGCCACCCAGTATAGGCCTCATCAATTCCAGTCTTCTGACTGGCCTTAGCTGTCGATTTGGACCTTTTACCTTGCAGTACAGGCTCTTCCTGTTGTGTTATGGTTTCTGCTAGTGTGGCGGCAAAGTGATCGACCATATCCACACTCTCATCACTAATAGTAGCATTGAGGGCTGCTGTGAGAGCCTCCTTAGATCGGGCTAGAAGGAAGGATTGCAAGGAGAGGTTAATGATATGACCAATGCACCGGATTTGACGCCTCTTGGGGTTGAAATCGATCCACTCTATGTCAGATAGGATCCAAATAGCTAGGGGATAAGCATACCTGGAGCTCTGCCTTCAATTTCTTTGATAGTGCCTCCAAACACGTATTATTTGAAGTTGCATTGTCCCCTGTGTGGTAGCCTACTCTCAATATATCGAAGTTGCGTAGGACTTCCATAATCAAGGCTGCCTGGGCCTTACTACTATGACTGAATGGACATTCTGGCAGTCCCAAGAGCGCTTTTCGAAGTGTGTAGTTATAATCAACCCATTGGGCACACACTGCTAGCATGGCATGGCGATGCGGTGATGTCCAGAGGTCAGTTGAGATGTGGATCATCGATTGAGAACCCTGAATGAGATCTCTAAGCTGGGAAGCATATAGCCCATAGTTGGCATTTATAATCTTCATAGCCTGATCACGTCCCGTGATCAGGCAGTCTTCAATGGCAGGATTGCACGCCAAGGCAAGACTCTTCATCTCATCCCACGTAACTGAAGAGAATGGGACCCGACGCCGCGTGAGGAGTCCCACGATTGCCTCAATGTACCGTTGAGCATTGAAGACATTCCGAAGAGCACTGTCGGATGGTTGGAATGCTATGTATGAGCCTATGGATGGCTGAGTCGATTGCTGTGAGTTTTGAGACGTCTCACTAGCCTGGATAAGTTGCCGGTGTCGATTTTGAGCATGGGTTATGGCATTGCTCGTGTATCCATTGCTCCAGCGAGTTGAGCAGTGAAGACAGACGTATTCCCTTCGACCATAAGACTTCCGAACCCTTCCAACTTGAGTCTTGTTCTTCTCAGGATACTCAACACGGAAGAAGCTGTAGAAGTCCCAGCCCAGCCGCTCGATGGCTGTTAATTGAGCAGATTTTGAACTGATAGGCGATGAGCTAGCCATAGTCGAGATTCTAGGAATAAGTGCTTAAGCATATGGCACCCTAATGGTGCCTAAAGCGTCTAGGATTTGCAATGAGATTCGCAGTATTAAAACAATAGAGACAGGGCAGCTCGGCCATAGCATTGATTGAAAAAGTCATCACTCGCATGTGGAAAATATCGAATCGAAGAAACCTCTTAACTTCTATCTAATGAGGGACTGGGAGCTGGCTTCTTGTAGCTATGTTTCGTCATAAGCAGCATTGATGGTCTTTAGGCAGCCGTATGCTGCCTTGCGCTAGTTGTGATGTGGCGTTCGTGGTGTCCGTGAAATTATTCACGACAGTTATCCTTGGCCGTGACAGAGCTTATCCGAGGAGTAAAGAGAACACAAACTTATATGTCTGTGTGCTAACGGTGGGCGTCTAAGAGCCATAAGTGTGCCAAGGGTCGTAGCCATCAGTGAGGTCGCTTACTACTCAGCCGGTGGCGGATAGCTTCACGACGTAACAAGGCCATCGTGACACGTCACGTTTCTGGTGTATACGATAAAACCAATATCTGATCAGCTAACACTACCAACTTGACCAATTATATGGAGCGCCTTATTGTTGTACAACAGTTGTTTGGGAAGTCCGGTAGTGTTGTACAACTTCAACAAAAGTAGTGTTGTACAACTATACAACAGTTGTACTCATATAACAACACTACAATACGCATGTATGCATGGGTTATAGACCTTCTGATCAGATGCTCTATTTCTCGACTATAGGCCTTCTTCAGCGGCCCAAAGCACCCAATATCAAGAGGCTGGAGTAGGTGGGAAGAATGAGGTGGCATACAAAGCGTGATAATATTATTCTCCTCACAATATACCTCAAAGTCGGCCGAGTGGTGACTTTCGTGACCATCGAGGATCAGAAGACGATAGGGACCAGTTGATCGGTTAGTTGTGCATCGGTCAAAATGCTTTAGCCACTCGAAACCCGTCTCGTTATCGGTCCAGCCATTTTGGGTGGTGGCGATAGCCCAATCGCCCGGGAGGTTGCTTTCCCGGTACCAATTGGCAAGGTGATATTGGCCCGCAACCACAATAAATGGAGGGATTGCCTGGCCTTCCGCATTGATCGCCTGAATAACTGTAACCCATTCTCGATTTCCAGGCTGGACTGATTTTGGCTTTCCACGCCTCTCTGCGCCTGTAACAACTACACCGCTTGAGATCATACCCATCATAAAGCCGGTCTCGTCAAAATTCCAAGTATCGTCTGGTCGGATACCATATTTCGCGATTGTGTTCTGTACGAGCCTGAACCAGTTGCGGAGAACAGTCGGATCTTCGCATCTAGCCCTCTGATAGTCATACCTCCGCTGAAAACGCGTCGTAAGATCTGTTTGTCGCTGAAAGAAGTTCATAGCCCAGCGCTTGCCAACTGGTGACGCGTTGCGGTCAGCAAGCAGGGAATTCACCATTTCTTCAACAAAACGTAATCGAGGAGGAAATCCTCGCGAATCTAGGTCGATAATATACTGAACTATAACCTGTTCCTCTAGATTGGATAGTTTTCGCGAGTTAGGGATAGTATCAGCTCGAGACGGAATGCCATTATGCCGCGCATGGAGGGTATTATAATTGACTTCATAGACCTTTGCAGCGCGTCGGAGACTCAATTTAGGATTATTCTGATAGGCATGAAGTGCGAGAAGGATTTGAGACTCTTTATTAGATTGCGGCATACCTGGTTGTTGAGAATTCATTAATTAAATAGGGATGATGTAGGTTGAGGGATGTTTGATCGGCTCGCTTGTCTGATCGGTTCGCTTATTATGTACGTTATATGATAAGCGAGTGTTTAAAAAAAGAAAATCGCGGATGTATGCAGAGAGTTACCGAAGGATACCATGGAAGTCATTCAGCCATACATCCTCGCGCCTTGGGAGGCACGCCTACAAGTCATACTGAGCAGTCAAGGGGCGGAAGAAGAAGACAAGATCAAAGAGCTAGCCAAAGCAGGATGGGCGGCCAGGATAGCGACAAGCAGCTCCGCGCGGAATGATCTAGTCGGCATGGGAGTAGCTATCAGAATCCCCATATCCGTGGCAAGAGCCGGCAAGATCAACGAAGCCTTTTCGGTCACTCCGGGTACGAGGGAAGAGCACAACCCCTACGCAGCCGAATTGGCAGCGATCGCCCATGGGCTTAGCTGTCTGCCCGAGATGAAGCACCGAGCCGTGGTGATCTTGACGAGTAACAGATCGGCGGCACAAGCTATAGGAAATCCTCGCCAACAATCAGGTCAAAGCAATATTCGGAGGATATATGATGCCGTAGGGGAGTTCCGAGAAGACGGAAACATAGTCAATCTCATCTGGCTACCATCGGGTGAACTCAAAATCCAGAAGATCGCCAAGATGTCAGCTCATCATGCGACGGAGCCATACGCCACGCCGCGAAAAGAGGCGATCAAAGCAAAGACTAAAATTCTCAGTGGAATAAGGACAGACATGCGGAATGAGAGAAAGCTACCAGATGGAGTTGGCAGGCATTCAAAGAAGGTCGACCCAGCTCTACCCGGAAAACACACCCGTCTACTCTACAATCAGCTATCGTGGAAAGGAGCCAGCGTGTTAGCACAGCTCAGAACCGGAATGGCGTGACTAAACGGTTATCTCTATCAGATTAGAGCAGCACCAACAGATAAATGTCTATGCGGACAGGCAAAGGAAACGGTAGAGCACTTTCTCTTTCGATGCGTAAAATGGACAGCATAGCGCAAGGAGATGATGTCCCAATGTGTAGAAGAAAAGCGTGGCAACCTCTCCTTTCACCTAGGAGGCAAGGGAGCGTTAGATGGACAGAAATGGACACCAAATATGGAAGCGGTGCGAGCCACGATAAGATTTGCAATCGCTACAGGTCGCCTAGAGCAAAGATGACAACAAGACCGATGAGCTTCCGATTACGAAAATACACTAACTAACAACAGCTACCCTTCGTACAACCAAAAGCAGGCACCGCTTCAGCCGCCGAAGATAGGAAACTGAACACTTGGAGGAATTGGGCTTCAAGTTGATCTGCTACCACTAACCGATACGGGGATCTAGAAGAAGAACAATGAAGAGACAGAGAAGAACACGGCAGGAAACGTAGGGGCTCTGCGAGATCAAGACATCAATTGGCGAAATGTATGTATTTTTAGTTTTTAGAGCCCTATGGGCGGTGGCCTACCGGGCGTAATAGATCTGTCTGTCTGGTCACTAGGCCTATAAAGAAAGGAAAAGTAGGTAAGTAGTGGGGCATTTTGGGGATCTTCCTGGTAAGTCTATATCTATATTTATACCCTGGGATATAAAGTAGTTAATATCTTTAGGTATTTACCTTATGATCTGCCTGTTTGGATTTAAGATGATGCCTAATAATTCTTTAACAGGAACTTAATTAGATCTTGTATAATCTAGTGACTATAGTTCTTGGCCATTTCGCTACTTTTGAATACTTAGAATCATCACCTAGTTGCAGGTCGATGGCCTCCATAAGCCTTCTAGACCAGCCTTTTACGTACCAAAACTGCTGTTCAACCAAACCCAGCAGCACTGCAAAGTAAGACAACAGAACGAGAGCGTATGGGTTGTTGGCCTGGATGTCCGACATGACATTTGCAGAGATAACATATGGGAAGAACATGACCATGCCGATCTCTGCCTGCGGGCCCGCATGTGCGATGAGGATCGCTGCCTTTCGTAGCTGTAACGTGGCAAACTCGTATTCTGCCCTATCGGAGTCCAAAAGATTACTATGATAAAAGGTGAAGAGACGGCGTAGTGCCTGAAATGTGTCCAGGGGCAAAGTGCTCTGATCTAATGGCGGGTCGAAACTTTGAAGCGTTAGTCAGCTGATATTGCTTTTGTGGGGAGAACGAGATCACGTACTCGTAAGAAGCCTCGTCGTCCTCTCCTATTATCCATATACCGTGGGACCATGCGGACAACGGCGTACCCGTGAGCTCTCTGTCCCAACCTGGAAGACTGAATCGGATACCACGTATCAAGACAAATATCTGCAGGTGTCGCACTGAGCGTGCTTAAAGGGTTAGAGTGAATATGATGAGCAGCAGCAAATGTGTTGATTGATGTCTTAAGTTATCTCTTGTGCGGGGCATTCCATCCCGCACAGTTACTTAAAGCATATAGCTAGATTACTAATGCCTACCCTGCGACAGCAGGATATCGACCATAGCATCCTCGGTCCGGCCCGGTGAAAACGCATACATGACGATTGTGGATGAGAAGCAGAACGCAGGCTGCCAGTTCTTTTCGTCGATGCTAGTATATAAGCTGCGGAAGCCTTCCATGCCGCAAGTCTGGTGATAGGCTGCGAGATCCAGATACTTGTCCCTTCTTGCAGGTAACAGGTGAGCCTTGTGCAGGGCGGCGACGGATAGTAGGCCGTGGGAGAGAAACGGTGTGTTATATGACATCTCGGGGAGAACTATGCGCCAGATATGCTGCATATCTAGCCTCAAGGCAAGGGTGTTGGCTGTAATGGTGGAGTAATGGTGCATCAGTTCCAGGCCGTGGGTTTGGAAATCCAGAGAAGGGCTTGGCATCGAAGCAGTCCATATTCCAGCCACGGACAAGGAATAAGGACTGAGGTTGGTCTCTCTGTCATCTAACCCAGTCCGGCGGACGGGTTTTGTGTTCTGAGAGGACTGCCGGGATGGGGTCAAGCTGCATGCCATCCCACGACGAGCACAGTTGAAGCATGAGGGAAGCCTTTCGTCGCACTATAACGGAGCCGTTGCAAAATCTTAGCAAAGTCCGCCAATAGAGCTGGGAGGGAAAATCTAATCAGGAGCCTCCATAATGTCGCGGCCATGACACACTTACCTTGACTTTTCTACGTTTGCACTCCCGGCATCCGCTGCGAGACTTTGTGTGAGAGCGTCGTGGTTTCATTTTTGGCAACGTACGTCGTCACTGACGCGGAAAAGGATATTGATGGAGGGTTTCAGATCTAATCGCGGGTTCGGGCAGAATGGACAGGTCAGTGGAAAGGGACTAACTTAGTTATAAGCTTATAAGTATGCTAAAACGCGAATACGCGGCATTCGGATGTGCCGGAAATTGTGGGCATCCAATAGCAGGGCTTAGTTTGTATTCGACATGGATATCAAGTGGATCCGCATTTTCCCAGTATATCACATCTGAGGCTCAAACGTCATCTCCAAGATCAAGCTATGGCTGGGAAACCCAAGCACGTAGGCTGTCGGGTCATCGATATGGTGTTTTGCATAACCACAGCGAACTCGAAATGCTCCGTTACTCGAGGTGGCTGTCGTTCTTTAAAGTGAGGACCGCCCTCTGGCCATGGACGGAAGCCCTCATGTCGCGCCATCAAAATAATCCCTTCTACACGTGGTTTTTATTCCATTTCACAATATCTGCTGGAGCACTTTGAGGAGGATGAGGTTTACGCGCTACCACAGCGGAGTCAATCTCCGAGATTCGTAGAATCTGTCTTACCGTTGCATTCTCGGGCTGGTTATTCTACGGCGGAGAAACGATCAGCGTCCGAGACGTCGCAAAAGAGCACATTACCAGCGGACCATCGAGCCTATATCCGGGCATCAATCAACAACGGGTGGAAGAAGCTGAATGAGTATTATGACAAGCTCGGAGAATCTCCCTTGTTTGCGGCAGCAATCATTCTTCACCCGAGGTTCGGGATCAGCAGGTTAGAGACGACTTGGGTGTCTGAGGAGCAACTCGCTTGGGTTCGTGATGCCAAGGCTGGAATCAAGGATTACTTCACCCGTTGGTACGACGCGAACCAGGGACTGCGAGGAAACAACGAAGTACGACGCAGCGCCAACGACGATGGGTCAAGAGGATGATTAGTACACTCAGTGGATTAGTAGCAAGACAAAGAAAGCGTTTGCGACGGGTGGCAGTGTTGGCGAGCTCGAAAGGTATCTCCGTCTCGAGCCACAGGATACGCAGGATGCTATCCAATGGTGGAGAGACCACAGGGCTTCGTTTTCTTCACTGAGCAGCTTTGCCCTGGATGTCTTTGCTATTCCAGCGATGGCGAGTGATTGTGAGAGACAATTCAGCCTAGCGAAGCTGACGTTGGCTTCTCAGAGGCTCTCGATGGGCGCAGATACATTGGAACATGTTCAATGCCTCAAGAACTGGGTCAGGCAGGGCGGAGTAAGGTTAGGTAGTTGGGTGGATAGCTGAGTATTGGTGTACACGAGGGGGATGACTTCGGGTAGGGGTCTCCACTCGCGGAATTGAAAAGAGTATCAATCAAATCAATCAAATCAACTTCGGGGCCAAAGTTGGTTTGATTGACATATGATGAGCGCTGCTCAGGGCAGTCTTTTGTCTAAACCGAAACCGGCCTTCTCCCCGGCCAAAACATTAAATAAATCAGACCCAACGATGCGTAGTTAGGAGCAAGTCAATTAACGCTAAAAATGCTGCGGGTCTGCCAACTAAACCCTAGGTATCCATGGTGTAGTAAAGCATATGTACAGAGAACGGCCCATGTCGGCGGTCCGAAAATCAGGTATTAGTAATCGTCGAGATAGTGTTGTTGAGAGGATTGTGGTATGAGCGAGGTGTGCCTCGAGTATTAAGCAAATATCCACGGGAAAGTGGTCTAAGATGATTTATTCATGGCAGAAAGTTTGGAGAATCTCTGCACCGTAGTCCACAAATGATGCAGCATGGCCGCTCATGGGCTCGAGCCTTGCTGCACGAAGTGTGAGCCTCACGGCCGATGTTTTGTTGGCAGAATTGATGGTTCCCCCTAAACTTCAGGACTAAGGTTCAAGATTAAAGTTAAAGTTTGACGTCCTAAAACTCAAATCGTAGGACTGTCATCTAGGACTCTAGGACTCAAGTCCGAGAATGAATCAGTCGAAGATATAAGACCTCAAAGGCCCTTCGACTGCAAGGAGTTGATAATAACAATCAGTCGTCACTGCACTCAGCATCCCTGCGTGATCAAACAACATGTTCTTCTTCGGAATTTGGGCCGATCGAACTTGCTTCGAGTTGACGTTTCCTTTCCAGTTTGGCATAGTGCAGGCCACATGCATTGCACAGTGTTCTCGCTCCACCAGGTCCGCGGCGCCATTCAGGCGTGTTAGTTCGGTTGCAGCCGTGGCATCTGCCAGGGCGGGCCGCACGCTATCAACATGTGAGTTTTGTGTTTTCTCCCCTTGTAACTAAACTTACGGCTCGTCGTTTCTTGATTTCTGTCATACCAAATGAGGGCTGCATAGCATGTCCATAAATAAGCGCATGGTGCTCCCCCTTGTAAAAGCAGTTCATCTTGTCTCCTTCACGAGTTCGCTCGTTCTGGATCGATGTTTGCACCAAGTCCCTCACATGTTCCAGAGAACGTTTGATGAGCTCCATGTTACTGAGCATATCGCTGACTTCCCATTCCGTTGGCAGTCTTTCCGGGATAAGGTGAGCCCCGTGCTGCTCACGAGCAATTCGACTGTACGATTCAGCACAGTGAAGAATGGTACGGGATGAGGAACTAATCTAGAAGTAGTTAGTGTTGCCGATCTAGCATCTGAGCTTACTTCAATTCACTCGACTTAAAGAATCTTGGTAGCTCCAGCTGCCAAGGTGCCTGTTAATTGTGGCGTCATACCGGGCTGGAGTAGCATAATCGTACCTGGGAGGGGTCGGATAAGAGGGCAGAGGCATCCGGCCTGGGCGTAATTGGCGGCGCTGATAGGTAACCGGAGCTGGAGGCGGAGATGGCGGAGGAGGGTGTGCATACACTCCGCTGAGAGGATGATGAGGATCCGGTGTCTTCTGCTGCTCGGGGTGGTGATGCTGGGGAGGAATCCCCCCCTTGGCTGAGGGACTCTGGCGGCGGTCAGAGACAGGAGGAAGTGACAGCAGGCTGGTGAAAGGTGGCCGAGGAGAATCCGAGACAGTGGGAAGAGCATGTTGTCGGGGAGGGAAGGATGAGGCCGGGAGTAGCTGCTGCAAATATGGGTGCTTCTCGGTCTTGGGTAATGATCGACAAGCGAGTGCGAAAGGCGGGGAAAGACTGGAGCCAGTCTGGATGCTGGAGGGAGGTCTAAAAGTATAAGGGCCTGGCTCGGTGCCTTGAATGGCCTCTGAGATGGAGGGCAGCGCCTGACGGTTCGGAGAATCATGGTAATCGGGCCTGCTTTCGGGGTTCAGCAGAAGATACCATGCTAGAAATGTTGGCACCGGACGGAGGGATGAGGATAGTCCGAGAAGAAACGGTTGAGTTTGATAGTGAGTGGTCCGTGTAGTGAGAGTTGCCGTGATCGTGGTGGGAGGCTGCCCGATATGGATCTTGGGAGGATCCTTTGAGATGGGTAAGTGGTATCGATGATGCTGGTACCAGTATGGTTGTAAAGACGGGTTGTCCATAGATGGTAGCAAAATGGCCGTTCCGTGAACGAACTGATTGTTACCATGGACGGGACAGACAGCATCAAGAGAGGATGTTGTCGCAGCTCTTATATTGGGATTCAGATGGATGTCACTCCCTGGCGAAGACAGGCGCTTCCGTAATGGGTCTGTCAATTGCCAATCTAGCCTAGTTAGACCTGGGTCCCACGCTAGCCTCATTGACTACGTTGACCTCATGTAACTATACCCTTTGTGAACTGGTGACGATGGAATGCAGGCCATTCCAGCCCGTCGGAGCGAGCGCACCGATAGTTTGTCAGGTTCTTGCACATTTCGGTGATTCAAATACCATGCTAGCGCCCTCATTCCTCTCTCACTGTCCGTTCCGGCAAATAGCGAGCCAGGTTGTGTAGTTTCTAAACCGGATGCCAGATCGCTGATCTTAGCCACAAGACTAAGCACTTTTTTCCGGGGGATTTCTTCTGAACCTATGAGTGTCAATGGTATGGAGGGCAGAAATATGAGTTATTATCTCTGCGGTTTCACATGCTTAAATTCGGCCTTACCCTTTTCGCCGCTCGTCGAGACCTGACCAGGCTAGGCCAATTGCACGGGCTTACTTGCCGGTTGCTTTGCGTCCTGCATTCTCTTTAATATATTGTGGGTCATTTCGTTCGCGGCGACCTACTCAAGTATTAAAGACAGAAACAGGGCCCGTTTCTAGTTTTAGACCAATCAGCGATCATAGATCTGAACAGGCGCTTTGGATTTCAAAACGGGGCCCGTTCTTAAATTTGACTTTTTACACGCATTGCAAAAACGGGCCCCATTTCGCGTCGCGTGAGTCCGTGCCAGCCATGCAGACTTCAACCTCCTTATCAAAGGTCCATCATAATCGCTTCTCGACACTTTTCAAAGGGCCGACCTCAACCTTTACGTGATACTTAGATCCACTTCCAAATGATCCAACTAACTTCGGAACAATATTCCAGGCTGCAAGAGCGCATCTTCACTTCAATTTACCGGAACCCGCGATTATCTGTATGCGTTGCGGCTACGCCCTCGCTGTGGATGGCAACCGCGATCGGCGTCATCTGGGAAAAGAGCATCATGTTCCTAAGCATAAGCGTCGAAACATAAATTTCCTAGTCAATTCGCTTCAACTTCACAATCCTGAAAGCCTTCCCCAGCGGCCAGATAAGTCAGCTACTCACCCTCATCTACAAAAACAACAGGGAGCCGCTTGTAGGCATTGTGGACTGCGATCAACAAGCAAGGACGTTTTCAAACAGCACATGAGGAGCTACCATAAGCATGAAATCGCAGCTACAAAGCGCGCAGGAAAATACTGGTTTCATGATCATATCATCGATAATTTAGAGTTTCAAAGCTGGAGATCGAATGACATCAAGCGGTCCTGGATCGTGTCTTCCAAGCCAGCTCCAGAAAAGGCGCGACGCAGCAGACCACTTCAGCCAGCTCCAAGATCAATCCAATCATTTGCAGACCAGTCGCTCCTAGAAGAGCGCAAGCGTCTTGGGTTACAGCCTGATACACAAGCGACGACTAGCAATGATTCAACTACGCCAGCATTGTTAACAAATTGGATGCGGCGAACAGGTTGGGATCAAACGTTTGAATATGCACATTGCGATATTCTCACGTCTCTATAGTGTCTGCCTTTATCATCGGAGCCGGCCTTCCACTTAGGGATACATAAAGGGCAAGCATTGAGCAGCTCAGCGGTCGATGAGCGCAAGCTCCGCTCTATCGTCCTCGCCCTCGATGAGATGTTTGACCGTTGCGCAGAGACTGTAAGGTACACCGATGTTAGTGTACGAAGATGGCTTAGGAGGCTGTTTCCCAGATCGGCCCTACAAGGCACCTTTCGAACTCGTCTCGCGTCCGTCATCAGCGGATGACAACGCAGATGATGGGTGAGCAGCTAGAGATGGTTCGACAGCTTCAGCAGGAAGTTCAGGCGGTCAAGACGCAGGCGGTCGAGGAGTCGAGGAAGGTAGATGAGCTCAGGCGCCTGCATGAGCAGTCTACCAGGCAGCTGAGGGTGATGCGAGAGCAAACGAGCGAACAGATTAGAACAACGCGTGAGCAAACAACCGAGCAATTGAAGATCATTCGGGAACAAACAGCGCGGAACTTTGAGCAGATGCGATTGCAAGTCATGAAAGAAGTAGGGATAGTACAAGGTCAAGCGGCAGAAGAGATAAGGCAAGCGAAGGAGGAACTGAAGCAGGCAAGAGAGGAGATGCAGCAGGCGAAAGAGGAGATCAGCCAAATGGAAGAACAGCTGAATACGATAGCCGGCAGCATTTCGAGCGGTGCTCAGACGAGCCCGCAGCCATCGTATGCGGACGTAGCCCGTACCCCACCCACAAGCCAGTCAAGTAACGTCCGCACTCTTTCGTCCATGCGCACTACCCCATCCTCATTCACGGACACCTTGGTCTGTACTATTGGCACATCGCGGGTCAGCGAGGAGGACAGAGGCAAGGCGCAAGTAGGAGAAGTGCGTCAAGCTATCGAAGAAAAGGTGCGGGCGAGGGAAGGCGGCCAACCGAACTGGCGATGCGCAGCCGTGGTGAAGGATGTAAGGAACGAAGATCGCATCAAGGTAGTGTGCCGAGACGAGGCGGAGCTGCAGCTTGTCAGGGAGGCGGCAGAGAGGACGATGGTGAAGGGCGTGAGGGTTCTCAGAGACCAGCTATACCCGGTCAAGGTCGACGGTGCAAACAGGACGGCGGTTCTAGATTCATCTGGCAATATTCTGCCTGGTGCAGCCGAAGCTCTAGGAAAAGAGAATGAAGTGACGATAGCCAAGATGCACTGGCTCAGCAATAAGGAGAACGGGAAGATATACAGCTCGATGGTGATCTATGTCACCAAGGCGAGCGATGCGCGACGACTTCTTGACGAGAGATACTTCCACCTCGCCGGAGAGTCGGCCAGCACTAATGTCTTTGAGCGACGCCAAGGCCCCGACCAATGCTACAACTGCTGGGAGACTGGCCATAAAGCCTTTGCCTGCAGTAAAACACAACGATGCGGCAAGTGTG
>NC_030988.1:5171487-5183771 GCF_000149955.1 Fusarium oxysporum f. sp. lycopersici 4287 | reverse complement strand
CACACGAGTCGTTCAGTCAAAACTGTCGGGTGCGACAACTACACATCACTGATGGGCACTAACCTGCGAATCTTCCAGCTCAACGTGCACAAGAAGGATGTGGTGCAGCTGAGCATGATGAACGACAGAGACTTGCAGGACTATGCGGTGCTGGCAGTCGCTGAGCCGTACGCCTTGAATATTGAAGGATCGGTGGTGACGACACCAAACAGTCACAGGAACTGGATCAAGTATATACCTACAAAGAGACACGACATGCAGTGGCCGATACGCAGCATGCTCTGGATACGGAGCGACCTAGAGGCGGAACAAGTGCCGATACCGTCGGCTGACCTCACGGGGGCGATACTTCGGTGGCCCGACCGGGAGGTCTTGGTGGTATCAGTATACGTGGCAGGGAAAGATGAGGAGGCCCTACGTACTACCATGAGGCAACTACATGCGACCATCGGGAGCTTCCGTAACAGCACGGGAAAGAGGACGGACGTTATCCTAGCCGGCGACTTTAACCGGCACGATCAGCTCTGGGGAGGCGACGATGTGACGGGTAGGAGACAAGGTGAGGCGGGGCCGATCATCGACCTCATGGATGAGCATGGTCTACTCAGTCTTCTCCCACGAGGAACGAAGACGTGGGAAGGACCAGGTGGCGAGAGCACGATCGACCTGACGCTCGCGTCAGCCGAGCTGGCAGACGAGATGGTACACTGCGGCATCTATCCGACCGAGCATGGATCAGATCACAGGGCTATCCAGGCAGAGTTTGATCTCGCGATGCCCGAGAGAACAGCGGAACCAAGGTTGTTGTTTAAAAATGCACCGTGGAACGCAATCAGGGAAAGGGTGAAGGAAAAGCTCTCACCACTTCCGTGGGATGGTGATGTCCAGACACAGACAGACAGGTTGATGGATGTGGTTCTCGATGCGATCCACGATCTAGTCCTACGTGCGAAGCCATCACCGTACGCAAAGAAATGGTGGACAACAGATCTCACCAAGCGTCGTAGGACGTACACGTTCTGGAGGAACCTGGCAAGGGCCCGGCGTCGGGCCGGTCAACGGATTGACAGCCTGGAAGATCGAGCCAAAGAAATGGGTAAAGAGTACCATGATGCTATCAAAAGACAGAAGAAGGCCCGCGACCACGGCGCAGAGAAGTGGCCATGCCGAACCTCACGATGGAGGAGGTGGAGGAGAAGGTGATGGAAGCCAAGGCGTGGAAGGCGCCTGGTCAAGACGGACTGCCAGCCATGGTATGGAAGCAGCTGTGGCCGGTGGTGAAGGAACGGGTCCTGCATCTGTTTCGGACATCATTGGATACAGGGCGATTGCCTAGCCAGTGGAGGACGGCCAAAATCATCCCACTCAAGAAACCGAACAAAGGCGACTATAAGATAGCCAAGGCATGGAGACCGATCTCGCTTCTATCGACGCTGGGCAAGATCCTGGAAACAGTAGTGGCGGACCGTATATCGCACGCCGCCGAGACGTACGGACTCTTACCCACCAATCACTTTGGTGCGAGAAAGAGGCGATCGGCAGAGCAGGCTCTACTGCTCTTCCAGGAACAGGTCTACAAAGCATGGCGCAATCGCAAAGTGGTCAGTCTGGTCAGCTTCGACGTCAAAGGAGCTTACAACGGCGTGTTCAAGGACAGGTTGCTGCAGAGACTCGAGGCGCGTGGTATACCCAAGGGGCTGATCAGGTGGATCGATGCCTTCTGCTCATACCGCACGGCTACCATCACGGTGAATGGCTACACATCAGAGCTACGGGAACTGCCACAAGCTGGCCTCCCGCAAGGGTCACCACTATCGCCGATACTGTTCCTGTTCTTCAACGCAGACTTAGTGCAGAGCAGGATAGACTCGAACGGAGGCTCGATTGCGTTTGTCGACGACTACTCAGCCTGGGTCACAGGTCCGACGGCCGAAGACAACAGAGAGGGCATTCAGGCCATCGTCGACCGTGCACTGGACTGGGAAAGACGCAGCGGAGCGACATTTGAGTGCGACAAGACGACCATCGTGCACTTTACCCGCGTCATCGACCGTACCAGCCGCATACCGTTCACGATCAAGGGAGATGTGATCAAGTCGAAGCGGAAGGCCAAGATCCTGGGCGTCATCATGGATGCAGGACTAAGATTCAAGAAACACATGGCTGAAGCGGCTACCAGAGGTCTCACGGCGGCCATGTGCCTGAGAAGACTGAGGATGCTATCTCCACGCACGACTAGGCAGCTGTTTACGGCGACCGTCGCTCCGGCGATGGACTACGCTTCGGTCGTGTGGTCGCATGCACGAAACGAAAGAGCACCGAGCTGGTTCAACAGGGCTCAGAAGATAGGAGCACGAGCCATCACGGGTGCTTTCCGGACAGTCGCGACAGCAGTGATGGAGGCAGAAGCCAACATACAGACGGTATGCGAGCGACATGCTCAAGCAGGCATGCGGATGTACATCAACATCAAGACGGTGCCAAAGACGCACCCGCTAGCAGCCCTCAAGGTGTCGGCGAGTCGAAGATACATGTCACCGTTGAAGAAGCTGGCGCTTGCGTATGAAGGCAGCGGAACGGAGCGGATGGAAACGATTGAGGCCTATGCGGTACCACCGTGGTACAACCGGGTGCCGCTTGTACGCGAGGCCGATCGTGAAGCGGCGAAAATAGCTGCAAAGAACGTCAACGACATTGTCATCGCGACCAGTGCTTCCGACAGGGGAGGTCTAGTGGGTATGGGCGGCATCGTGGCCCAAAGATCGCCTGGTCAAACAGACAGGATAGTGGCCAGGTACTCGGCCACGCTCGGGTCACGAGACGATCAGAACCCGTACACCGCCGAGCTGGAGGCGATAGCGATGGCATTGTGATGCATGCCGGATGGTCTACAATGTCGAGAGCTTACGGTGCTGTCAAGTAGCCAGTCGTCACTCAAGGCGATTGCCCGACCGCAACAGCAATCAGGCCAGACCTCCATCCGTCAGATCTACGAGCACATCGAGCGACTGGGAAAGGGAAACAATAGAGTCAAGATGATCTGGGTACCATCCAGAGACGATGACCTCAGCATGAGTCGTGAAGCAAAGAGACAAGCCAAGAAGGCTACCAGAGCGGGATGCACGCCGCAATCGCTACCGTACCAGGCCCGCTCCACGCGGCTCAGGCTGGCAGTGTCGCAGCTGCATCAGCAACGGAAACTACCCAACAATGTAGGCAACTACTCCAAACGGATAGATCGGGCCCTACCAGGCAAACATACGCAAGCACTATACGACATTTGCAAGAGACGAGAAGCCGGAGTGCTCTCGCAGCTCCGCACGGGAATGGCGAAGGTCAACAGCTACCTCAACAAGATCGGGGCCGCAGAGTCGGACATGTGTGAATGTGGATGTGGACCAGAGACAATGGAGCATTTTCTGTTCCGATGCACAAGATGGGAAGCAGAGCGTGAAGCCATGCGTCGAGTAGGACAAAACATGATGGGCAATCTTTCCTTCTTTCTAGGTGGAAAGTCGGCGTCAGACGGAGCAAAGTGGAGACCTAACCTGGAGGCGGTGCGAGCGACAGTCAAATTTGCGATGGCGACAGGAAGATTGAGCCAGGAAGGAGTTTGAGAAGGAGAAAACAAATGACTACTAATATTAACATCACAGCTGATTACTAACAACAAACAGCCTCAAGTTGACAGACCATGCTTCAGCTGCTGAAGATAGGATGCTGAACACTTGGAGATGGTATTGGTTGGCCTTCAAGCAGGTCTGTCAAGCAGAGTCAAGCAAACGGGGCTAGAAAAGTAAGAACAGGAAGAGCAGTAGGGCTTTCTTTTGTGTAGAATGGACGAAAAGCGGGGAATACGTGAATAGCTTAGCGTAGCCACAGGCCCTATGAGGTCCGTTCTCCCGGGCGTAATAAATACTACTACTACTACTACTACCCCAATGCCCCGCCATGACACGGCCGTAAACACGCTAAGAACACGTAATAATATCACATGACGAGAGGCAGGGACGAAACTACCGCAACGGAAGTCCAGGCAAGGGGGGCAAACATCAAACAGACAGCGAGAACTGATTTGGGCATCACAAGCAAAACGGCCCGCGACACCGTCACTTCCACCAGTGGTCAGGCCCATGGCCTCCTTCCTTTACAACCATGGCTGGATGCACTACTGATATGCCTGCACCGCACATTGGCAAAAACCCCGCCCGTGAATTGGACGATGACTCCCTTGTATTAAATCGCGACCAAGCTCAGCAAATCGATGAGTCTCGCCATGAAACTAAGAGGGTGGCAAGTGCCTCAAATCTCTATTTTCCTTTAGTCTGGCACTGGACGAGGAGCTTCCAGACCAAACGCATACGTAGACTCCGCTGACGTGATGTTACAGTGCGTGACCCAAACCTCCGGCATCGCGAGAACATCTCGATTGACAGAGAATAAGCGCCGCTACCGAGCGCGCCGGAAAGAGTATGTGTCGGATCTCGAACGAAGGCTCGCAGAAGCGCGAGAGCAAGGGATCAAAGCGACGACGGAGGTACAATTGGCGGCACGGAAGGTCGTCGTAGAGAACGGGCAGCTCCGGGACCTCCTTCGGCTGACTGGCTTCGCCGACGAAGATATCAACGTATGGACGAGGCGCGAACCAGGCGGAGATGATGCAAATGGAGCGAATTGCGCTCGAAGGCGAGAAATAGAGCGGATGGCCAGGCTATGTGTGCCATTTGCATCTGGCCGCGGAGGAGGGACCATAAAGGGGGAAAAGATATCCTTGTCGAGCAAGACCGACGGGAAGGGAGAGCTTGACCAGGCTGAAAACATATCGGAGAGCACCGGCATACCATCAAGTCCTGACGAGCCACTGGATAGTGAGCTAAACCCCTCCAACTGCCCGGATTTCGATACAACGACTACCTGCCCAGCACCCGAAACGAGCGAGGCTCCTGCTGCTGCACAGGTACAGACTCAAACCTGCCATGACAAACAATCAATGCCATGCAAACTTCTCTCGCGTCTCGCCGAGAATCCTGCTACAGATATTACTCAGGTCCCAGTCCCGCCAGGCTCTGTTGATCCTCTTCAGGATGCTACATACCATGAGGGAGATGTTGAATGCGGAAAGGCGTATGAGATGCTCATGCGCTACGCGACATCTGAGGAGAAGATGGATACCGTTGCTCAAGCATTGGAAGGTGGCTGCACTTCGACTGGGAAGGGTCGCTGTGTCGTCAAAAAGAATACTATTTGGGAGGCTCTCGATAGCATGTGTGGGTGAGCTCTCGACACGATCCTGCGTCAGGTAGACTGGAATTCGGCTGTACCAAGGGCACTTTTTGAATCTCACAATCAAAAAGCTCACTCCTTGATGCAAAGGACATAGCACTCCATTCCTACCTCGCCTACTTTTCTTAGCCTATCTCTTAACCTGAGCGGTTGGTCAACCATACATGGCCAGTTCACCCCACCACAATCTCTCGAGGCGGCATGGATCGGACATAGAATATGACGGCATTTTCGTCAAGTGAGGAGGTAATACTGGCTTTTATTCAGCGTATGCATTTGTCGTATGCAGGCAATCCTTCCTCTGTTATTGCTTTACCAGCACCCAGATGTTCCAAGCAGCCAACCCTTAAGGGAAAAAGGTTTAGACGGCCATTCCCACATATTCCAAGATCTCTCGCCGTTGCAGCATGTAGCTCTTTTCCAATGCCAGAATGAATCTCCACATTAATAACAACCTTGACCGGCTATTGAATAGGAGGTCATGGTATGTTGATGCAATTTATTACCAGTTAAAGGCCTCTCGTATCTCTGATTTGAGATTTGAGCCTTCGTCGACAACCGAATTTGAGGCCCACCAGATCCTCCAGTTGTATATGGCCCAGCTACAGCCTACATATCTGTTACTACATACGAAATCTGCTTGTGACCGCGTAAGAAGAGTTGGTACTTCTCGACCGGTGTCTATAGATTAGGGCTACCGCGCGAGCGACAAGTAACATAGATGATGGCCCCATAACCGGCCCATCTGCGTACTCATGCTCCCGTGGCCCGAAGTGGAGTCTTGCACGAAAACCTGCCGAACGCAGTTTGAGCAAATTCATCTCTTCCTCTCCTATCAGCACGCTGGTGGGGTTGTGTCATGGCCACATTGCAAGCAGCGGCTTTGTACTCCCTGTAATGCTTGATAACTGCCGCAGTCCCAACATTTCCCTATCATGGGAGTCTCCATATACGAGTCTAGAAGTTCCTTTATGAATTCCGGAGTCGTACCCGCGATGCCTTCATAGATCTGTCTAACAGATGGGTTTCCCAGACCCTGCGGCAGATTGATCCTTGCGTGCTTGATGGCTTCATCTCTAAGATTTCTGACATAACTTGGCGTCAGTTCATAAACAGCCGGAATAGATCCAAGGAATTCAACGATTTCCGAATTTCTAAGCCCATCCAAGTACTTCGCTGCTGATAGTGATAGCAGGATGTCGACTGCGTATTTGTCTGCCAAAGAAAACATTCTTGCATGAAATTGTAGCGCAGATATGTTCTGTTCTTCTATCTCGGGTACTGCCGAAACATCGTAATCCCCATTATTAAAGTAGTCAATCATTTTGTTGACAATGAACAGAGAATCCTCGCTCATCTTGTAAGTTCTCGAAGAGGATTCCTTGAAAGAGATACCAGCCATTAGTACCCAAGTTCTACGCCACCCACTTACTTGAAAATGGGCCCGTAAAAGCTGTGTGGAAAACCTTGGACTGTGTGAATAGGGCGGTTTTCCGAACATGAAACTTCTTGCCCTCACAAATCAAGACAAGGAACTCGCCATTCTCGTCTTTCCTAATACAAATTTTACAATCAGCAATTAATGCTAAAGTCTAAAATGACATAGCTATACATACCTCTGTTCGTCTTCCATAGCCGTTACAGATAAAGGTATGATATCCTAGATGCAACAGTAGAATTCTCCGCCCGGAACCATATCGGGAAATGTATCATTATTGCTGCCGAGGCGACAACGAATCATCGGGTCGGTGTCCGTCCATCACATTACCCTGCAAACCTTAAAATGCCAAGAAAAGATCCCAAGTGCCAGGACGGCCCATGGGAAGGGCGGATGGGGAGGCCTGCTACTTTTCTATTGCGTTTCCCAAAATTGCCATCTGTACAAAGGCATCAGAGTCTCTTGGATGCGTCGAGAAGGACCAAGAGGTTGCAGGGAACGGATCAGGACGAATGCTGAATGTAATGGCCGCCTCATTTCATCCGGCCAATCCCATCTTTCCTGTCAGTCCTGTCTCCCAGATATTTTGTTAAATTGTACCATTCAGCCACACGATAGCGTAATCTAATGGGAGCATTGCCAAAGCGGATGAGGCTAGTCTTGTGCTAGCCGTCCCCTGCTAGTGCCCAGTTGTTCCAATCAACTAACTCTTGAAGGGGCAGCCACCCCACAAATTTCGGACCTCGCTATAGTGGAATGTGACTGGGTTCCAGCGCCAGAAAAAATCTCCACATTGATGACACCACCATAGGAGAGCAGTTCTCCTACAGCTAAGGCCCGACGGTGCATGGCAAGTCCCTGAAGACGGACAGCCAAGGTATTATTGGTTCATGGAGAGGTAAGATGGTGTTACAGTACGGATGGCACCTGTTCTTTACGCTCCAGCTTAGGCAAAGCAAGGATTCCAGGTCCAGAGATTGTGTCAGAAATTTGATATATAGCGCCTTATTTGATCTTGGTATCCTTGGGAAAACATCCTCTCGCAACACCAGTCTGTCAGCCCTGCCAGCTCGTAGCCATGGCCTCCAGTGAGTCGAAAGCACAACGTCCTGAGTTTGAAGCGTATCCGGCGCCGAAAAATCTCCAGTCCAAGACTGTAACGAGAGAGGAGCTTCGCCAATGGATTCTTGATGGGCAGAAACCAGGCAAAGACTTCCTTCTTATCGACGTCCGCCGCGAGGATCACGAGGTAATAGGAGGCAGCTCCTGGCATTTCATGCTTGGGCCTTGTTATAACATTTTCTAGGGCGGAACGATAAGAGACGCAATCAACCTCCCAGTGCAGAGCGTATACCCATCCATCCCGACCCTATATATGTTGTTTAAAGCAGCAGGGATTAAGAAGGTGGTATGGACATGCAGTATGTCACCTTGCACTAAGTATTCAGCACTCAAACAGGCTAACTTACCCCAGCAACATCTCGCAAGCGAGGCAACCAGGTTGCTGGGTGGTTTACGGACTTCATCCAAGGGAAGGGTGATTCGGACATCGAGAGTTATGCGCTCTTTGAGGGGGTCCTTGGGTGGGCTACCGCTGGCAGAGAGTTTACGGACCTGATGGAGGGATACGATGAGGAAGTGTGGCGCAGAGACTATTCGAAGCACTAAGATGTACTTGCGATGGACAGGGTTGCTTAGAGACAGGTTGATTAATGAGCAACATCATGGAAAATTCAGGAGATGATTAAACTGTAGCGACGCTCCGGCCACTACACTGGGGCTGAACCATGCATGCAAGGTTGTTATTAGTACTTTGCGCCAGCCAATTAACGTTGTGGTGTCTGTCTCGACCCGAGCTTCGAGCATAAATTAGGTTTGCGCTTGAGCCAGATCAGCGACCCGCTTGCTGACATTGGCCAATCGCATTAGGTTTAATCTGTGGCCTCTGATGCAGTAGCTTTAGGGACGGCGACTGCCGTTGTAGCCCACTGGCCAATTAAAGCTCTCCTGTCCGTCCGTTCTATCTCAATATTCCCTAGCAAGCGTTAGAAGAGCGTAAAAGTTTACTTGCATAAAAGCCAGGCGATGCGGGCTACTCGCTGCAATCAGATTCCTCTTCAACCCGCAGGACAAGAGGACTAGGATTTCTAAGCAATCGGCAACACCTTTCTTCCCAATGGCGGCTGAACTTACACCCTCGCAATCAGTTGCGACGAAGTTGCACGACAAGAAAGTGGACGAAGAATCTCAGAAGGTTGAGTCTTTTCAGCCTGACTGCAGCGGACCCACCTCTAATACACCTCGTATCGAAGACGACCAGGGACTTGAAGATAACTCTAATGTCCCTAAACTATCATATCCGAAACTTTTCTGGTTCTTCTTCTATAACTTTGGCCTCTTTGCATGGGGCGGGCCCGTCGCGCAGATTGCCCTGATCAAAGAAAGGCTTGTGGTCCAGGACAAATGGATCACCCTCCCTCGCTTCCAGCGCGTCTTCTCCGTCTATCAGATCCTCCCCGGGCCTGAGGCTGCCGAATTATGTATGTTCTTCGGTTGCTTGTCTGCGGGTAGGATAGGCGGGATTATTGCAGGGATGGCATTCATCCTGCCCGGGTTTGCTTTGATGCTACTTACTAGTTATTTGTATACTCTAGCTGGTTTTGAGAATAAGTACTTTAATGCTTCGTTCCGGGCTTTGCAGCCTATCGTCGCGGCAATGGTAGGTGTCTCATCTATTGAAAAACTATAAGCAATTTCGGTCATCTGATTCTTACACTTATTTCTAGATCTTAAGAGCGACTCACAAGATAGCTGAACACTCTGTGAGAAAGCATGACACGAGAAAAGTAGACCCTTTTCTCGTGATTGCAGCCATCTGCACGGCCATCAACGGCGCACTTCGCATAAACATGTCAGTATTCCCGTTCCTCCAAATTAAACACAACTATATAACAGATGCTTTCTGCCGACGCCCGAATCTATTACGACGCTTTTAGGCAGTACGCTGACTCCATTACTTCTTCATAGTTTCATCTCACTTGGACTCTACGGCATAATCTACACTTTCATCGCCCGGCGCCTCTGGATCCCTGCAGCCGCGCTCTTCATCCTTCAATATGTCGGTTACGCACTCTATGTCGTCTTCCGTGGTGTGCCCTCACCCGTGTCGTTGGCCCTCGGTATCGCTAAGACACCTTCATTGATCAACCTTTTCGTGCTAGGCCTTGTGGCCGGCACACTCTCATTCGGCGGCGCGTATACAGCCATCCCGTTTGTGCAGGTTGAGGCCGTCTTGATGGGGGCATGGCTCCCGCAGAGCGTGTTTATCGATGGCATTGCCATTGGAAATATCTTGCCGGCACCGCTGGTAATTTTTGCAACGTTTGTGGGTTTTCAGGGCGCATACTTGGATGGGTCGATCGGCAACGCGTTTGCAGGTGCAATTATTATCACTCTGGGAATGTTCTTCCCCTGTTTCCTGTTTACCATTGCGGGGCATGAGTTGTTGGAAAAGTTGGTTCGAAATAAGGTAAGCGCAGCTCTGACTTCCTTAGTTTCCTCGCCACTATCAGTTCCGTTATGAGCAGCTCTAGCAATAGCCTCGCTGACGGCCACCTTCTGGCAAATAGTTCCTCGCTAGCTTCTTTGACGGCCTATGTGGCTCGGTCATTGGCGTCATAGCAATCATCGCGGCCCAAATCCTTAAGGCCAGTATCGTGGGCTCTCTCGAAAGGGTGAAGGATAAGCCAATTGGTGACGTGATTGACACAACCGCTCAGGTCGGCCCGGCGGCGGTTCTGTACATGCTTGCCCTGGCGGTTCTCTACAAGTTCACTAATAAGTATACTGCACTCTTATTAGTTATCATGGGTGCAGTCGCGGGGCAGTTCCTCTTTGTAGACTAGGAACAAGAAAGACAATTTATGCAGAATAGCGGCACCGGAGGAATATAAAGTCATGGCCCCAGATGGTGCCATTAAGGTTGAGAAAGATGAACGATAGAAGGAGCTCTTGCAGGTTACCTGGACGAGGTAACAGCACATATCATGGCAACCCCAGCAGTTCTAGCGGGAGAACAAGGCCTAGTCCATCACGAGGAACAGCCGAGAAGATCCTTGATCCAGCGCCCCGATGCTCGCAGTCTCATGGATTCTGTTATCCTGGATATTGAAATATTATCAGACCGAGCATTTCGCTGCATCTTACTTTGTTCAGGATTAATCGCCCAGGGGAGGATTCTTTTTAGCCCATCACAAGATTCAAATGACGATGTGATGGACATAATCTTTGACGTGCCCAACAACCTTGAAGACATGTCGGCGGGCATTAAGTCTACTCTCAATACTTACTGATTCTTCGGGAGCAGCTGGACAATCCTAACCAACTGCTCAAGCGCGAAAGTCATGTCAAGTTACCATATGAAGACAAAGGTCTTGGTGCATTATACGAACAAATTCGGAAACAGGCTTCATTACAACGGCGCTCTACAGAATTATAGTCGACATCGTGATAGGGTAGCTGCGAGAGGTTTACAACGTTATCGTCACGGCATTTTGCAAGAAATCACAGCTCCTACTAAGTAATCAGCTCTGTCCGCTCGTCGTGTTTCCAGGTCGCAGACTGTGTTAGGTTAGCAAGCTGAACGTTGTTAGAGAATGACCGTAAGTCAACTTTTGATATGTAGCGTTTATTTGATAAATGAATAGATAAATGGATTAATTCCGTCCGATAGAATACACCTCAAAGATCTTACAACGTCTTATCTCGTCGTTGAGACATTTGATAGGCGGTTCCATCTTTTTGAGGGCTGATACTGTAAACAAAATGCACCCAGCCTCGCCGGCTTTCCCATGCTAAGAAGTATAAATATCACAGCACTGTTTAACCAGCTACGTTATTTCTATGCTATCTAGAGTTCCTAGTAGGCCCACCTTCAGGGTCTAGGAACTTCCCGCAAATAAACAAAAACTGCCAGCATTTGCTTTATTACAATAGTCTAACCTATACTAGCTTGGCCCCCATGATATTACCCAATTAAATACCTTTGAGCATATAATAATATTTCTATCTATGAAATAAACCTCTGATAAAGATTGTAGATAGAGTGGATAACGTATGATAAATAAAGTACGCATTCATATGTGTATGTGGTATGTGATACGCGCGCAGACGGTCGATCGAAATGGGACAAACAAGTTACCGTGGTATGGATTACATGGGAATAAACCGGAGATAGATAGTCACTTGAGAAGTGGACAGGGGTAGGCGACAATTAGGGGTACACGACAATTAGGAATAGAAGAGTAGGGGGAGGTAGAAACTTGCTGATGTCTTGTTCTTGTAGCTGTGTGAATGCACTGCTCTGTGCGTTATCTGACTGCTGAACAGGATAGTGCAAGTTATGGGAAATTGCTATAGGGAAAGCCCTTATCTCTCGTTGCTGTCTCCTGCCGCTTGTTCCGTGGCGTGATAATCTGCTGTCGCTTTATCCATGCTGTGCATATTTGCGTGGTCGTCCACGCTCTGTTGGTCTCTCCATGCTAATCTAGGTATACAATAAGAG
>NC_030988.1:5109333-5171387 GCF_000149955.1 Fusarium oxysporum f. sp. lycopersici 4287 | reverse complement strand
CATAAAAACTACTATTATTCACATACCGCACACGTGTTACGGCCTGTTATTCTACTGCGAGGCGTCAGGGGAGCTCGTTTTTCAATAAATCATATATAGCATTAAATCATTACTTTTCTCTTTTCTTGTTTTACTTGCAGGCTTATCTCTTTGTTTGTGAAGTTTCCTAGAAAGACTGTAACAAAAGACCTGACATATGTCCCAGGCCGTCTTGCACAACACTGCCTGACTTGTTGATCCTCTCACAGAGACCAGAATCAGGCTGTTTTCTTGCTATCGCTGCCGAAGCACGAACAACCCGTGATAAGATGGCGAAGACCTCAGGTTTTGATTAAGAATAGCAGGATATTAATCGGACGGGATTCTCAAGCAGAGGACCAGGTGAGACTCCAAATTGCGTCGTCATAGGCCTCATGGAAAATCCTAGAAAGGGGTAATTGTGCACTAGCTGAAAATGGATGAACTTTGCCCGCGAAATTCGGCAATTGGCTGAATGGGAACCCCATATATCACCAAATTCTAATTGGCTAGTAATACTCGGGGTCGACGACAATATCAACATTTTCTAAGAAGAATATCTAGACAATAAGCAAGAAAAGTTAAGAAGAAAATAAGTATACGAGGCCTTACGCTATTATATTATATAGTTCCCTAGTAATATTAAGTTTTATGTCATATCTATTGTCTAGTTTGAGGGGGCTAATGAACGATGCTCACGAGCTTGTTTACTGCCCTTACGTTAAGGTTGTAGCAAGACGTGAGGCCCCAGAAGCAAAACGCAGCATGTCAGCGGAACCTTGTGAATCATTGTAAATCATTTCTAAGATCGGGGCCATATCGCGCCAGCCTGGTGGGACCGAACGTTAGTCCATGTTGTCTCCTCTCTCTTTCTTCCTGAAGAGAGCAATCAAATCATGCCTCATCGACCTGCACTTCTTGATTGTCTAGGTGCATGGGGGACAGACGGAAGCGAAAACGACCGCATGTTCTCAACCAATTCCAAGATGAGAGCAACGGGGGTCTGAGCCTGGAATGGCGTTAACCCTTCCTTGACCAAATGCCAAGCAGAGCGAAATAGCATGGCCTTCAAGAGATGGCCCATTTTGTCGCATTAGAAAGTGTAAAAAGATAAGGACACCACACTAATTTGATATGCGACTGCCACGTTTGCCCGCGGTTTCAAGGTCATGGGAGGTGGAACATCGAAGATAGAGGGGGCCGCCAAGGCTCATGCGGAACATCATTTCTGAAAGAGCGAACTTTAACACCCGCCCACAAAGCTTCTCTTTATGCAGTCACTTGATAATTGAATGCTAATAGCTATAGAACTCATTCTAGGCTTTTATTCCCTGGTTGTCCCCTACAGACAGATAAGTCTATTACGCCCGGTAGCCATGCCCAAAGGATTCTGAAGCTAAGAATACATACACCTCTCTAGTTCTTGCTTTGATCTCGTTAAGCCCTTGTGGATCTCGCCTTGTTCTTTTCCTCTAGTTCATCGCTCTTCTCCTTGGTCCTTGTGAAGGTTAGTAGCAAGTCAACTTAAAGCCCAATTCCTCCAAGTGTTCAGTTTCTTATTTTTGGCGGCTAACGCAGTGCCCATCTTTAATTCTACGATGGTTTTACATTTACTATTAATCAATTTAATGGGCTAGCGGGATCTGGGTCATTTCTCATCGAGGTGGCCAATGGCGATCGCGAATTTGATTGTCGTTCGTACAGCGTCCATCTCTGGCAACCACTCCTATCACTGGCCAACCTTTGACCAATTGGCGAAGAGGCTTTTTCTAGTCAACAAAGTTCCCCCAGGGCTCTGGTATGGCCGTACTTGAAGCCGATGCACTGGAAGAACATGAAGGCGTGGATTGTGTGCTGTGCAGTCTACGCCGACAGACTCGCAGGCGGGAAAGTTATCCAAGGTTCTTCAAGTAACCAAGTCATGCTATTATACTACTCCAAATGCGACCACTTGGAGATCTTGCGTATCTGCCGCCACATGTACTTCTCTAATTGTTGGCACACTTCACATAGAGCGAATTCTCACCATTGAATTGTCGACAGTTGTCAAAGATGAGCCGGGCGTCTTTAATGAAATCCTCAGGCGCCATGTATTGTTCCGCTTCCAGCCTGGCCTCCATAGTACTTAGGTCCATTGGTTCCTTGATGACTTCGTAATAGTCGGCGACATCGTCCTCGCTGACGGGCTGCCGGAATGGCCACGATGATTGATGGTCCTGGAGGTCATTTAAGAGATGTAACAGCTGCTTGTAATTCGGGCCGTGGTGGGATTGCCTAGCCAGCTCGTCCATACCAGGTGACCAACCTGACGCCCGGATTGCATCGATGGATAGGGGATCAATCGGAGTAAGGCCGTTTTCCCACTGTTTCGGAGGTTGATGGATCACGTGGCTCTTACTAAAGGCTTGTATTTTGGCACGGACGCATTTCTTCTGCTTGAGGAGCATGCGGCCTACCTCTAGGTAGCGAACCCTTGGGGGCATAGAGCACTGCATAAGAGTTCCGCCCTCATAGTCTTTTATACACCTCTTCCAAATTGAGTCATCCAACGTGATCTCCTTTGTAAAACCTTGTTTCTTGAAATAGGGGATGGCCGAGTTGTCGGCATAGGTCAGGAGATGCATCATATTTGATGATGTCTTAATGTAGTCCTTCAGATGCAACATCAGGTGAGCCCCGTAGCCCTTGGCCTGTTCGTCTGATAAGACGGCGCAGAAGACAATCTCGGCGAACTTGCGGTGCTTGAACGACCGGTACGTGATACCACCTACTACTGCTAACGGCTTCCTCACAATGGCAATGGACATGTGAGCTCTATCGTAGATGAGGCGCGCGATGTAGCTCTTAGGCATTTCCGGTAACTGCTTCTGGAAGACGCATTTCAGCCCACTCAGGACGATGAGACTCTCCCGGTCACCATCATTGTTGACGACACGAAATTCTATCTCGCCGTTACGTTCCTCAATGACTGCGGGCTACATGGCAGGTTAGTCACATACACAGTTAGAGTACAATGTTGAGGACGGCAATACCTTCTCAGGAAGTGGAATGGGCCCCTTCCCTAGTCCCTCCTGTCCCAGAAGCGAGGGCACAAAGTCAATGCGATTGTTGCAGCTCATGGTAGTCTGCGAAGAAGTTTCATCTATCGCGTCAGGATTCGAGCCTTAACGAAAGCGAAAAAAGGAAAAGGAGTTTAAGGTCAACAAAAGAGTTATCAAGCCAGAAAGCTAACTGTAAAATTACGTCGATAGGAATTGGACTGTTGATTTCGCTGATCAGTGGCTTTCTGGGACCCTAATGAATGAACGAAATTTATTACGCCGGGCAGGGCCAAACTTCAGAAGGCCAGCACACTGACAACTCTGAACGAGATCTCCTTACGTGGGGCCCCGCCGCTGACAAAGATCTTGCCTCAGTAGCCATAGGGTAGCCGCTGTCCTCTCGGCTGACAGGATTCAACGAATCAGGAAAAGTCGAAATGGGGTAAGTGCACGGGCCACAAAAACTGGTATTGGGCCTAATACCCGTGGTAATTGGTACAGTAGGCTGTCGACGCAAACAATAGCAGTCAGGTGGGTCTAGAAATTAAATTCTACTCCCCTGTAAAAATCAATTCTACCCTGGGTGAAAATGCTAGACGGTGATTGGTCAAAAATATGAAATGCAATGCGTTTCTGCTGACAATTCTTGAGTAGGGTAGGTCTCGACATGGGTCAAAACCAGTTGGAGACTAGCGCGACGGACATCATCTGCATTGGACAGGGCTCATGAAATCCCCCCGCCAACGCCACTACTTCTTGTTTTGACAAGACCAATTTCCTTTTCACGTTGAAACCAACTATTCACAAACAATAGCACGACTTCGAAGCTGAGCAGCACCTCATGGCTGTCAACAGTAGTTATCTCCCTGATACTGATTCCTCCATGATTGAGGCGTGGATTCTTCAAATTGACGACGTGATCGACAACTTTGACATTGATTTCAATATCATGCCTCGTACTCCCAGTCCTTCAAAGCGACAAAGGACAGACCAACTACCTCTTGATCCAAATGCTACTCCACGCATGTCGAATGCTCCAACATTATCCAGCAATACATCCACAACAAGCTCTGGCCGCCAAAGTGGCTCTGTAAGCCCTAAAAAGCGCGAACTTGAACTCCGTCAAGCAATCGACTTTCCGTTGGAACGCAGAGCATATAAGGAAATGCAAAATCCACCCCAAATCGTCAAAGATTTAGTGGCCCTAACAAGAAGTGCTTCGATTCCGCATCAGTTCAAGGTTAGCCAATTCGCTTCGTCCTAGAGACCAGGAAGTTATATACTGATACATATTGATAGGAGCGAATGACAGCGAAAGCAAACCCGCTTGACCCCCCTCTGGACAGTTGGTTTCGGCCAGAACTGTCAACTGAATCACCTGATATACAAGCGGATCAAGATTATGTATTCAAGCGTCTAAGCAAAATCACTGAAAACTCGAAACATTGTCAGCAGCGACTTGCTCATGAGTCAAGTTGGAATGACACAGTGCACGCTCCACTTCTGGAACTAGCTTTTGACGACAATAATATCGGGCAAGATGTTTACTATCAGAACATGTAGGACGCATTCTCCAGTAACAGTTATGAGTTTTTGGCACTAACGGGTTTACTACCCCAGAACACATTGTCGAGTATACCCTGATTTCCGGGACCAAAGCCCATTCCTCCAGGAGGCCAAGGTTGACTACGCCATCTTCCTGAACCCAGCCAAAAACTCAAACCTTGACGTGTCATTAAAAAAATACAGATCAGCCAGCCGTTCTAATAGAGTGGTCCATTTCCAAACCAGCGATGAGGCCAATACACCCGTTGCTATCAGCATCGAAACTAAGAGTCACAGCTCGAATAGTGCAATTGTCGGCCCAGCGCAATTGGCAACTTGGCTCCGCGCGCATTTTCGCCATCTGGAATCTCTGCCTAACTCCTCAGCTGATGCATTGCCAATGCTTCCTGTTGTTTTCGTGGATGGAACGAAATGGAGAGTTGACTTTGCAGTTCGGACGAGTAATGAATTGGTAGGGTATCTCTTCTTGTGGCTATTCAACTGAGTCAGACATTAACATATAGCAGGTAATTTGGCAGGGCTTAGAAATTGGTTCTTCAGAGGATTTACGTGGATGCTACATGATTATTTCTTGTTTACAAAGACTAATCATGTGGTGTCGTGAAGAATTTAGTATTTGGTGGGAGAATGCGGTTCATGATATCAGCTTGAGTGATACTGTTTGTGATGATGTTAGTCAATGAGGAATACTTGTTAGCTTGTGGGAATTCAGGACCCAATGCCCGCGAGGAAAATCCAGTAGGCAAATGCGAGTTAGGTCTTCAAGGCCACCACCTAGTGCTCCATACTAACAGGGTGTAGGCTTGAATTTCACAGGGATTAGACTTTATTTATGCTAGGGGTGGACTTCATTTAGACCAGGGTCAATTAAATTAATGACAAGACGCGTAGTTTTATTTTGCATGGGTTTTCCATTGGATTTAGGCCCGTTCCTGCCGTTAATACTTGAGTAGGCAAAGTGGAATTAGAATAATGGATAGGTGTCGCAGGCCGGGCATGGTCTCAATGATCCTCAGGAACAACAGCCCTTAGTAATCAAGCTGGGTGATTTAAAGTAAAACCTGTGGGATAGAATACCCCACACAGAAGATAGAACCAATCAACTCACTACTGCTGCTCATTATGAATGACCCGACCTTCAATCCACTTTAAGCACATCCAGTGCGACAATAGGGCACGGACCATCAAATCGTGTATCAGGACCTGATACGCGGGGTAATTGGTACAGTATCAAGCCTCTAGACCTGCCCTGTAGCTCCTGTGGAGCTATAGCTAGCTTCAGTCATGAGGATACTTGCAAAGGTGCTAATAGAAGGTGGATTGCAAGGCATTACGCTATAAATAGGGCCTTTTTGAAAGCTCTTAGTAGCCGGCCTGACCTAGAGGTTGAGATTGAACCTCTAGTCCAGCAAGAGACCTCTCTGAGAGCTGATTTTGCAGTCATTATTGGAAATAGCCGCTACTTCTATGATATCCAAGTCGTAGCTATCTCCAAGGACTCGACAAGAGAAGACCCTTATAGCACCTTGAAGGAAGCTGCTGATGAGAAACGGCGGAAATATCAGTCTCTTGGAGCCTTCTTCCACCCTCTTATCTTCTCAGCAGGCGGCCTTATGGATCAGGAGACCTCACAGACCTATAAGCAGCTTCAAGAGCTCTTAGGTCCCTTTGCAGCCTCACAGCTAGACTCAACTATAGGCCTAGCCTTAACTAAGACTAGGGCTATCTCAGCTGCCTCTATAGCTCGAGACCTGCCTAGGAGAGCACAGTCCTAAAACACTCTCTCTTATCTATCCTACTCTATCCCCTATTCTTCCTATCTTACCTTCCTTTTTCCTTAATCTATATCTCTTTATATCTCTATATATCTCTCTTTTCCTTATATATTAATATCTCTTTATCTCTACCTTACTTACTTTCCTAAGTCTCTTTCTTTACCTTATATTATCTATTATCCTACCTTCTCTCTTACTTCTTCTCTATATCTCTTTATCTCTTATTTTATTTTTCCTAGGAAAATCCCTATATAAATAGCACCAGAGCAAATAGCTTCTATAGCCTAATATAACCCTACCCCAACCCTATTGCTCCTTGGGAATTGAAGTCCGCTTATAGGAGTTAATATGTATGTGGCGATGGCACAAAGCAGGGAAGAACAGATGAATGTATCTATCAAGCCCTGAAACCGTCCAAAGCAATAGTTTGGGATATGATGTAACGGACGTCGTTGCTGGCAACTCCCTCGCGGCTGAGGATTGTTGCGATGAAAGCCTTCGGTAGGGATGTCGATGCTGATGTGAAAGTGGTTCACATACTTGGATGGTTCACATGCTTATCATGTACGTTTCTACTATTTATAGCTTTTAACCCCACCTTTTCTTTATAAACAAGTAGATATTAGGAATCACATTACCAGCTTCCCCACTTCCCCTCCACCTGCGTCATTTATTCAAGTCTTGCTCCATCTTATCAGCTTGTGTCAGTCTTTCCTTGAGGACGCTGACTATGGCCAGCGGCAGATTGCAAACAACAGTGGAGCCAGCGCTTCCAGCATCTGTGCCATCTTTGTCCTTTCACTGCTTTCCCAACCTGCCTGTTGAGCTACGGCTAAGAATCTGGCGCTACTCTTTCTTTCCCCGTTGCGTCGAAATTCACGCCCGCAGATCGCATTACGCCGATGACTTTCAACATGGCGGTGTGCCAAAATGGCAAAGCCGTTGTAACAACCCTGTTGCGCTGTCAGTCAGTTCCGAGGCGAGATCTGCCGCATTGGACTTTTATCCTGTCAAGTTCCCCCTTGCGACTGTTGCGCCATATGAGCATGCTGGCGATAGTATAAACGACTTGAATCGTGTGTTATACATTAAACCTGCGGTCGATACCGTCGTTGTACTCGGCGATCTGGATTATCGCAGAATATCACGACTATTCACTGACTTGCGTCTTGGTGATCCGGAGGGAAAAGGTTTGCAGAGATTGGCTGTCAGCGCCAGTTGGACGTATCATCAAGGAGCTGGCGACACGATCAGAATGCTTATTAAACATATGTTCCCCGAGCTGGTTGAAATGACTGTGTTTATGTATGATGAAAAAATGCCCCCTACCGATTGGGCTGGCGGAGTGTGCGCGCTGGAAGATTGCAGCCAGACAGACTACTATAAACGGTATGCAATGGGAAGAGGCCAACAGATGAGGGATGGTGATAAATGGATGGTGATTGGGAAGAAAGAGTTAAGAGTGATGGAGCTCACTTTCAGACATGGATGGTAGTGGAATTATTCTTCGAGGTAACTTCAGTTAGAGGGTTAAATATATAATAAATCTAACTTGGTAACAACCTAGGCTTCATTAGCTTTAAGGGATGAGATAGGATAGGTCTAAATAGGTAGCAGCGTACGTCAAGGATGATGATGCACTCGCTGGTCTTCATTCCTTACCGATGATCCACAAAATCTATATTGTCATCATCAAGACATGTTAAGCATGCCTCCACGATCTCTGCATACTTGGTTCCAGTCCGCCGAGGTAGCTTGGTCCGAGCCAGAATCATTAAATGTTGCTTCAGAGATTCTGATGGTTTATGGTGGCGCAAGAAACGGAATGGGTTCAATCGTATCCGTTGGGTACTGTAAATAATGACGTAGTTCGTCCCGACTGTGGACAATATTCGGGATCTGTTTTATCTTCTCTACCAGTTCCTGTCGACGCTCTGGCTGTATATCGCGATGTCGTGTTCTCAAATGCGTAGCAACCTCATCGGCTACAGAGGCGAACCCACAAACCTGGCACACGAGAAGACGGTATGTAGAGAGAAGAACATAGGGATAAATTGCACTGCATGGTTCCGATTGCAAGTTTGAAGCTGTCATAGTGACTCGGTGACTAGTAGCAAGATCTGAATAATGATAGTGCCTTGATCAATAACGAGACTGTCTAGTAGTATGATATTACCCCGCTATAGCACTTTACGCGAAAGGACGTGTCGCGTTCTGTGGCAAACCCCTGACAAACCCCTGTTCTGATCAGCACTACTACTCCTGTATATAGGACAGCGTTAAATCAACTCTACACCCTGGCAATAATCAACTCTACTAGGTTTAAAGTGGGTAAATAAAATCAACTCTACTAGAGTTGATTTTGGGCTGTAGTACTAGGCTACCGTTTGGCCTATCTTATTAGATTTTAGGGTGCTGTAACGCTTTCGCATATAAAATAGGCCAGTTTCTAGTAACCTTCTAGCCAGATAGTATATTCTTCTTAGTCATTCTAATTTGGCGAGCCTTAGTGTAGGCCCTAATGAAATTGACTTCATCTATTAGAGCGGAATTAGTTAATAAAGTAAACTTTTCTAACTCTTATCAATATATAGCCTTTAATGCGTTAAATACTCTATTATCTAGTAGTTAAAGTCTATAAGAGCAGTATACTAGTAGATAGTAGTAATAAATGTTATTTAAAAAGCATATAACGTACATGATAAGCATGTGAACCATCCAAGTATGTGAACCACTTTTCTTACACCATATAGGTAGATATCATCATAAAAACACAACAAATCAATTAATCAATTAAAACTACTCACTATATTCTTCCCCAGACATCCCAATTACTACTTGACACGTTCTTGCATTATGTCCGGGCTTACCGCACACTCCACAGCGCCGAACCCCCGGTCCGACCGACTTTCTTTGACCACTACTTCTTGACGATTCTGCAACTACCTGCGCATCAACATCCATCTGATCAATTGCCTGCCTTGCTTCATCTACTGTCATTACTCCTCCCTTCTGTAGTCGGGTTCTTTTTGCCCTTCGGCACCGGCTTAGTATCTTATTTGCCTCTTGAACATCATCCAGCCTGGCTGTCAGTAAGGTAATCTTATGCATACATTCCTTTGTTGACTTCTCTAGAGACTTCATAGCTTCAATAACCGACTCTGGAGAGCTACTGTGATGTCTTATGATTCGTCGTTCAAGGTATTCAGACTGAGAGCCAGCCTCAAGCACGGTCTTTGGCGTCTTTGAGACCCAAGGGGTTGAAGGGTTAGCGACCTCTTCAGCAGGCGTTGGAGTCCGCAGCTGCACATCAAGCTTTGAGACCACACTTTCTGGATCTAAAGGAACAAGCCCGGCTCCTCTAAAGGCTGACTTGATATTTCTTTCGGTCATAGTAGCTTGATGCGCTGCATAAAAGGCCGGGAAGAACTCGGTCTTAGAAACATGTGTTATAGAGCATCTGATCAAATGCTCAATTTCTCGACCATAAGCGTTTTTAAGCAGGTTAAAGTACCCGACATCAAGAGGCTGGAGTAGATGAGACGAATGAGGTGGCATACAAAGTGTAATAATCTTATGTTCCTCGCAATATCTCTCAAAATCGACAGAGTGGTGACTTTCATGGCCATCGAGGATCAGAAGACGATAGGAACCAACTGATCGGTTGCTTGTACACCGATCAAAGTGCTTTAGCCACTCAAGTCCTATCTCGTTATCGGTCCAGCCATTTTGGCTTGTCGCAATAGCCCAATCGCCCGGGAGGTTACTTTCTCGGTACCAGTTGGCGAGGTGATATTGGCCCCCACCGATGATAAACGGCTGGATCGCCCAGCCTGCCGCATTAATCGCCTGAATGACCGTAATCCATTCCCGGTTTCCAGGCTGCACTGATTTAGGTCGTCCACGCCTGTCTGTGCCTGTGACAACCATTCCGCTTGCAATCATGCCTATAAGGAAGCCAGTCTCGTCAAAGTTCCAGATATCATCTGATCGGATACCGTACTTTGCAATTGTATTCTGTACAAGCCTAAACCAGCCACGAATAATAGTCGGATCTTCGCATTTGGCTCTCTGGTAGTCATATCTCCGAAATAAACGCGTCTTTAGCTCTGGTTGCCGCTTGACGAAGTTATGAGCCCAGCGCTTGCCGACAGGTAGCGCATCGCGGTCAGCGAGCAGTCGGTTGGCCATTTCTTCAACGGCACGCAGTCGGGGAGGAAATCCTCGCATATCTAGGTCGAGAATAAACTGAACTATAATCTTTTCCTCTAGATTTGATAAACGGCGTGATTTTGGAATCCAATCGCGTCGAGATTGGAGACCATTCTGTCGGCGACTTAAGGTTATGCGATTAACTTTATATATATCTGCAGCGCATCGGAGGCTTAATTTAGGATTAGTTTGAAGTGCCTGAAGGGCAAGAAGTATTCTAGCTTCGTAATTTGGGTCTGACATGCTTGGTGGTTGATAAATCAATTGATTAAGTGAAAAGTTAGGTGTAAGAGGGAAAAGTGGTTCACATGCTTATCATGTACGTTAGCTATCTATTCATCCTTTTACTACTTAGCACTAATTGTAAGATAGGGGAAATAGAGGATATACTGTTATATGGCTTCCGTAACTATCTAAAATAATCAGACTTGCGTCTGACTTATCGGCAGGTATAGTCTGGGGCAGATAGACTCTTTTAAGCTATTTAATGCCTATATAGTTATTAGTCTACCTGTTAGACGAAGTTATATAATACTAGTCTGCTATCTACTTAAACTTATTAAGGAACCATTATTTCTATAATTCCTTCCCCTTAAAGATTATACTAGGAACTAAAGCACGGCCGTCAGCAGTAATAGCTTTAATAAATGAAGTCCAATTCCAAGTCTGTAGTCCCTTAAGGAAGGCCTTACGTTTTAGGTCCGCGCTTCCAATAACTAAGCCATCTAGGCCTAAATAAAGATAATTAGTTAGTCAAAATGCAAGTACCGATAAGTAATTGAGGTAAGTACTTACCGAAACTAATTATAATACCGCCTTTATTAATATTAACGGTATTTTTAGGCTTAATCTAGCTATACTATCTATCCTAGATATTAAAGTACTAATAATCCGCTTTCAGTATAAAAGAGTTAAACCTCTTAGCTTCTTAATATATACTTATCTTAGTCTTTAAGTCTATAACGTATATGATAAGCGAGTGAGCCAGACAAGCGAGTGAGCCACTACATTTCTCACCTTAAAAGCCCTTTTTTAAACTTTTCGTAAAAGGTCAATTTAACTCTAAGATAGCTAAAAAATATAATTTAATATATTTAACTACTATATTTTTATATATTACTTTTATAAAAATTATAACTATTTTCTTTAAAAAGTTATATAGTAAAGTCTATTTACACTGTGAAATACACTGTATTTTAAGGTTTTATATAGAAAATAAAATAGATAAAAATCTTTTAAAAATATGAATTAGTATAATTAACTATACTAAGTATAGAAATATTTTTTTCAGATTTTTAGCTATTTTATTTATAAGTTAGAGCACTATAGGGTAGGCTGTTTTTATACTACACAGTATAGTGGCTCACTCGCTTGTCTGGCTCACTCGCTTATCATATACGTTATAGCAATTAATAAATTTATTTACTTAATTATATCTTAAGTTAAGATATTCGCCCTACTATCTTAGCAGCCCTATAATGCAAGTGCAGATTTAACTATAGGATAGAGTATAGCCTAAGGACTCCTAATAGAGAATCTAGAAAGCTAGCCTATCCTTTTGTCTCTTGGATAGCTATTGATAAGGGTGGATCTGCTCTTTTACGGCCCCGCGGCCGTAAAGTCTATCGATTAGAGTCCTTCAGGGCAGGGCACTTCCTGTCTATAAGCGGCTTAAGGGGGTGAAAAGCCATTGTCAGTAACGTCTAATATGGCCTCTGCCATGTCGCCCTCGGTGTATTTCCATCGAAGTCTTGACCTAGGCATTTTCATGTCGTTGTCAAAGACAAAGACCAAAAAACAAGGCAAAGAGCGATGAGGAATTTGGTGAACAAACTAACGACATTTCCATAGCACAGCACGCATAAATCGCGTACCCCGCACAGCCTTATAAGGTCAGAATCATAACATTCAATCATTTTTATGATTAATAAAGGTAATTTCTTTTGAGCAGCTATCCATTTAGGCTGACTTTCATGTAAGTGAAGTTGGTGAGTTTTGGTGGAGCTTTTTTTATTTTGCCTGGCGAAAGAGGGGTTGTGGATGGTACAGGCTACGATGATATCTACATCCTTACAATCCCAAGCTTCCAGTGGATCCGAGGTCCATATCCAACCTACCGTAACGGCACCGGATCCTACCCCAAAAGTATGATGAGTTGCAATGTGATCGACAACGCACAGATGCTCGTTATTGGTGGCATCTACGCGAATGCCTCTGAGAAAATGTGTCCCGACCATTCAAGGCACACACAATATGAACTTGGGCAAACAGAACCGAAACGATGCGATCCGGGCAATGTATCAGCCCAACCTGACCACATAGGTGGTGCTTATCGATATCCGAACGGCTATTGGGGGTAGCAGCACCAGTGGCGCGACCAAGACAACGCCAGCCAGCGGATTTGACGCCCCAGACTTTGCAGTGCTCATGGAACGCACAGCTGTGTCGGGGACAAGGACCGCGAGACGCTCAACTGAGACCAGCACCAAAAAGCCACCGTCTCCTCCATCTTCCTCCAGCAAACCGTCCTCATCCCTAAGCACTGGAGCCACAGCGGGAATTGCCGTTGGCTGTAGTGTGGTTTTTATCCTCGCGCTTGCGGGATGTGGTCTTATCTACCGCCGACGGAAGTTCTATAGCCAAAGTCACAGTGTGGCGCCGCCACCCCCTCACGATGATATGTCAATGACATGTATACCGAGTCCAGGCCCGTCTCAAGATGGTTGGGGCTTCAGCAGAGTATCGCCACTGTCGGGCACAACCCCGTCTTACGATGGACAGCAGGCGGCATCACCCGCGAATACCCCTGCTTAGCTAAACAAGTGAAGGTACACAGCCTGTACAGTCTGATGTACTTCACAGGATGAGTCCCTCGAAAAACGAATTCCAGATAAGTGGCTTAGGGCCCCCCTGCTGAGCTGGCTGGTGAGGGTGAGGGACATCTGCATGACGAGTATCATGATGGGCTATGCCGCTTGTCTGGCAATTTATACCAGAATGGTTGGACAAGCTAACATTAGAAGTATAGTAAACTTCGTGACTTGAGGTGTTTCCCTTGGGCTTTTTTTTCTGACAGAAATATTAAGTATATGATAGTAATGTGTCTAAGGTGATGAACTAGTCTCTATTAGGTTAATATTACTAGGCTTTTATAAGGCATAACTAGTACTTAGTATAATAACGTTTTATATTTTTTAAGTAATGAATAATTAAATATTAACGTGCATGATAAGCAAGTGCTCCAGACAAGCAAGTGCTCCACTACCCTATATACTTTAAAATTCAGTTTTAAAAAGCTTATAAAAGGCTTAACTTGTGCCTAAAATGTCTATAATTTTAATAGCTTATATATAGGTACTAAAGTAAGCTATATTAAATTTTTAAGATTTTTAAAAAAAATCCTATATAGCTATAAACCTTAAAGTTTATTCACACTGTGAAAAAAACACTGTATTTTAAGGTTTTCTATATAAAATAAAATAGCTAAAAGTCTTCAAAAAATACAATTTAATAAAGCTAGCTATACTATTATATAAAATATTTTTATTAGAGTTTTAACTATTTTATTTAAGGTTTTAAATACTATAGGGTAGTCTGCCTTTATATTACACAGTATAGTGGAGTACTTGCTTGTATGGAGCACTTGTATATCATGCACGTTAGTTCTTATTATTATTACGAAGCATAACGAGTAGGTTATATAATCCAATGCATTTAAAGCGGGCATATATGATTTGCTGAGGGTAACTGGCTAGATTACTTTTGGCATAAATTAAGATTCGTGATAAATGACTAAGTTCAAAAATTCAGGGTCTAGATTAGTCACCGCCGCATTCGCCGCTCATGCCGCACTCCACTAAAAGTCAGAACTATATAATGAGCGAAAGAGTCGTTCCAGCAATGACTCAAACTATAATCACTCAAACTTAACAACGCAAAGTCTTATCCCCATATCTCTAACATCATGGCCTCCGAAGGACGACCTCCTCACCCGCCCTTCAATCGAGAGACGGCTATTATCAAAGTTAAAGCTGCCCAGGATGCATGGAATACCAGGTAGGGCTTATACAATTCCCAGAGCTCCCTGTTTATCTCGGATGAGCCACAGGTTGACGGTTTGCCAGAAACCCCGCCGCGGTGAAAATGGCATACACCCCGGACTCTATTTGGCGTAATCGCGATCAGTTCTTGCAGGGTCGTGACGCAATTGAAGAATTCCTAACAAAGAAATGGGAGAAGGAACATGGTTATAAGCTTCGTAAAGAGCTCTTTGCGTTTACTGATGACAAGGTTCGTTCATTATAAAAACTTAAAAGATGCATGCTAATGCTATTACACGCAGATTGCGGTGCAGTTCTGGTACGAATGGCACGATGAAAATGGCCAATGGTGGCGTACCTATGGCCTAGAAGACTGGACTTTTGCCTCTAACGGCTTGATGAGGAAGAGGCAGATGAGTGGAAACGATGTGAAGATCACTGAGCAGGAGAGATGGTTCCTGGATGGTGTAGATGTGAACAAAGTGGACATCTCAGAGAAGCATTGGTGATTCAGTTACGCGGGAGAATGCATCAAACAGTTCTGTAGCTAATATGCACCTCAGAATAGAGAAAAAAAGTATGCATCAGGTTGAAGTTCCAGCTTCCAATGACGCTGATGTTCTACATAGTAACCGAATGGGCAATCATTGGCTGTCGTATGTTTCCTCAATTGTGCGGTGACACGCTTTATCCCGCAAACCATGTTAGCATCAAGTTGTTGTCAGGCAGATCGGCCGGCTCCGCGAAGATAGCTAAGACCTGGCGAAGGAACCTGTATTATGGATTCGCCTTAAAAGAAAAAAGCCTCCGACTGCATTGCAGGTATTGGCTGTAATGGAGCTTCCTATCTCGCCTCATTATGAATACCGACGAGGTCCTTCGTGTATGGTGGCGGGGGTGCGCCATTTTATCAACCAACATAGCCGAAGTCTCCTCAGCCCATTGCTGCCTGATACTTAAACCGGCGGCCACACTAAAAGCAATCATACACTGCCAGCCGAATTGCACATTGCCACTGTCGAGCTGAGGCGGCTGTAAGGTGGGGCTCTGATCGCAACAGCGCGTCCGCAATTACTGCTTTAAAATATTAAATCCTATTCCAAAAGTATAATAAAATGGCCCTAAGAATTCCGTACTTTGTTAAAAGCCAGTTTAATTTCTTCAAACTAGATAGGTTAAACTCGGTAGTAGGTGTCGTTCGTGTGCCGATGTAGTGGTTTTAATAAACAAATGTATAAAACATTCACGAGCCTTTATATAACTACTAACTTTGAGTCTCAGACTACATCTACCTATCGGCAAGTATCTTATCCATAGCTTCCAAGACCTCTGTCTCATACGAGACCAATAACATCGCCACACTAGCGCTGACGTGATGTGCCTCGGCATCCATCTTATCCGGCGGCCCTGACAGGATCGAAGGCTGAAAGCTGCTAACCAGTCTGAGAGCTGTCATTTTATTGACGGCAGACTTATCTGCAAAAACATGTAGCATATCAAGTATATATAGCAGCAACTGGCGGTTTAATGGGGGCATGTCTATGACAAGCTTGATAGCCAGCTCTAAAGCCTGGGAAGACTCTTCTGGTGTTAACTCTCGGTCGATGAAGAATCCCAGCTCGTCAACAAAGCTGTTGTAGTGATGGTACGGGATGATAGGCTCGGGTAGGCTTTTGAGATATCGGAGAAGAATCCCAGCTGCGTCGTGAACCGTGTATCCGTCCCATACTAAACCCTTGCCGTATCTGTCGGGCGAGTCAAATATTGTTTGTAGTTCACTCATTCGTACGGGATTTCCGGTAGTCGCAAAGATATCCTCAACGGCCGTGGCTAGTAATTGCTAACAGGTACCGGTACAAATATCATTAAGACGTCACACTGACCTTTCTCCTTCAGGTAAACGCCGGTTTTGGCGACGATAATGGGTATATAGCCATATATTCTCGCCACTCCATCCTCATCAATGCGACTGATTGCCACATTCGCATATCTTATACTTGTCGGGAGGGGAAGTCTAAAGACCGTAGGCGTAGGTTTAGGCTCTGGCTCTGGTTCCGGCGGCGGTTGGGCTCGGAATGAGAATAAGCCCTTGATACGATCTCGACGGGATGGTTTTGCTGCCCCGTGATTACTTGTATCCGGCGCGGTCTCTGTGGGGAAAGCGTTGCCCGCAGTTGGAGAAAAGTCATAATGCTCTTTGTTCGTAATGTCGGTGACGTAAATTGGAATGGCCTGGATACCAATGTGCGATATTTCAGAGAGACTGAGACCAGATAACATAGACCAGGATGCGGTTCTGCCGGCCGAGCCGATGATTGAGAAAGCATCAGAATTGTCTTTTGCCACAATGCGATAAACCCTCGAGCTCATTAGAACTTCCTCAAATGCAAAGCCCTGTGCATTGCGTTGCCATCTTGGTTGGCTGTCCGCTGCAGGGGGTGCTTCACCTCCCCCGTCAGTCTCTTCAACGCTCAGTTCGTTCAGTCTTGTTTCTATTGTGTCCCCTGGGCCTGCTGCTTAACCACCTGTATCTAAAGCAGCAAGTCGTTCTTTCAGTGTCGGATTTTGTGATAAGATCTTTTCCACCAAGTGGCAGAGTTTATTACCCGGCTTTCGGCATCATCTTGGTTCTGACTAAAAGACATAGTTTTAATATATATCTCGGTATCGAAAAGATAGAGATCATAGCATACCACGTTAATATCGTAAGCATCAGCGTTAACGAATTCTTGTGAGATTCGAGCCGCACAAGAATGGCGTGGATGTCCTTATCTTTACTTGCCCAACGTAGCCGATCCAAAATGCTAGTTTCGTTTTCTAGGGCCGTGGCAAAGGTATCCAACTCTGAGAATGTAGTGACACAGGCCGCTAATATAGCGACGACTTGCTCAACCATAATAAGAGAGGTTCGCGACCGGGAAGCCTGCGGGAGGATTTGTCAATGTTCAGGGCTTCAGGTCTCTTTTGCCAACCAGATTCAATACATCAACTAACCTGCCGAGGATTGATAATAAAAAGCTGAAGTGTAACAAGTACATTTCGAATATCATCGACTTCAGCCTTAATACGTCCACATTCTTCTGGTGCGTGACGAGCCTTATTCATGACATTAGCGATGATTTTGGAGACCTGAGCAGCAGCTGTAAGGAGGCCAACAACGCTGGCTGCGACACTCAGAGGATCTGCCATCATGCAACTCAGAGGCAATGGTGAATTAGCCGTGCAACTTGCTAATTGGCTACTACCATGGGGAACTCTAGGTGTGTATGACGGAGTTAGTGAGAGATCAGAGAGGTTGGAGGTGGGGTTGCAATATGGAGTGAGAATGCGGCTGAACACACCGGGCGGTTAATAGCCGGTCGGATCTTACGCCAGCTACCATATTTAGACTAGTACTTTACACTATCGATTTTTTAGCGCCTTGTTTACATCCCTATAACGAGGCAAGGTGGGGGCCCTAACTGCCACTTTTCGATAGTTGAAAACTGAAGCATTTAAATGAAGAAGTTAATACTGTGTTCTGAGCATGGCAGTCCAGCTAGCCAACCAACCAACCACAGTAAGGCACGATGCCACGGTAAGGGTTGGTTTCTCGCCACCACCATTGTCTGTCGCTAAAGTTAAGGCGGATTTAGAGCCCATTGCGGGAAGGTCCGAAACAGAGTCGAGATACCTTCTCTTGGTATCGTACTGTCCTGTAATTGATACCATGCTACGGATGGTCATCGTTGATGGTATTGTAGCAGGGAAAGCTACTGGCAAGTCAACTCACCTTCTCTCGACGATGCAGCTTATGAGATTTGTAGCAAAATGTCAAGACGCCTGTGTTGCTCAAGTATCGAATGCGGCCCTGCACAAGGTTCAAGAAAAGTGCCATCCTACGCCACATATTCAGACGTTTCTGGCTCAAAGAAGCACTGACTTCATATGTTTGGCGGGCTGACAGAGTTTAAATGTGTTGAAGTATATGTTGAAATGGGAAGATTCATATTTCTTGATTCATTCAAAATATGCAGTAGGAGAATTACTGTTAATGTACAGGCACCACCTCCGTGGAATGTTCCACCTTGTTCCACACCTTGCCACTGACTTGGTCGTCTCATATTTGTGATCTCCAACACTAGATTATCCTCTGAGCTGGAAGGAGACTCGGATTGAGACGTGGCGAATGTTCTAATCATTGAGGGTTGAGAGACAGTAGCGGATATACAGCTTGCCGATGGAGAGAACTTGGTCGCGTCGCGTAAGTTACTAAGGCAAAATTAAGGGGGGTTAACGTCGAGGTACTTGGGGAGCTTTGGCAGAATTCTGCCAACGCTAACAGGAAAAGATTTGACGAATCAGAGGCCCTAAAAGTCATGCCCCGTAAGGGTCATGCCCGCGTATCAATTCGCCATGCCCCCCTATCAATTGCCATTAAGAGACGTGACACTTCGCTCAAGCTCAGTGTAACACCCTATTGTATCTGCCAACATAAACCTAGTACGGGACTAGTTTATCCCTTGGAAAACCCAACCGTCACAAGCTAGGCCAGACGATCCGGCTTTGCGAATTGCTTAACGTACTGCTGTGTCTGCTCTGTCCGGCAGCAATCAAGCCCGGGGCAGATAAGGTCGAGCATTACTACTGCAGCTTGCCATAAAGACTATCAGGAAGCAGCTGCAGGAGGTGATCGCATTTGCGGAATAGTTCTTGTTATTAGGGTGGCATCCCCGGGCGCTTTAAGATCCAACGGATAAGGACATGGATCTGCCACCAGATGGAAGTCTGCCCATCACAGGACTCGAGATATATGCGGGCTTTAACTGCAGAAACTGTCAGTATCTGACCCCCGACAGGTCGATAAGCAACACGCCTCAGACCCACGCTGAACATCGGGAACCACATACACAAATCAGCTTATCTGGAGGTCTATGATCTAGTTGATCCGTTCAAGCTCACAGCATCTTCTACCGTTACTCGCGATCTCATCTCTGCCTCAGCCCTAGTAGCCACAGCCTGGTTATGAATTGTAGTGTCTGGCGCGTATATCGTCTGTAGGGCAAAAGTGTCTCCAGTATCCATGTCCACGATCCGGCTGAATCGCTTCCGTTTCCCCATCTGGCCGATTGTCGGGACGCTAATACTAATGCCGTCAGGAACACCACGTGAACGTTTGGTGGAGAGGAGAGGGCGCCCACGTAGCCGGGCATATAAAGGCGCTAGCATTGGCAGGCTCACACACACGATGGCCAGGTTTGGCTCGACGGTCGATAGGAAGGCTGCCCAGACCATGGTTCCGGTCACGTTGCCCTTTACGTCCACTGAGGCTAGCGAGATAATGCGGATGATGGCGACGACGGAGACCCTGTTTGGCAGAGAGAAGATGGAGTCAGTCTTGTTCGAGGTATAGCTCAAGATAAGTATGGGAGATAAGCTGAGTAGAGGCACTCACAGCAAACCGATCGAGAAGATAATGGTCAAGCCAACCTTAGTACTCGTACGAGCTTGGAGGGACCAAAGGACCGGTAGCGGGAGACTTAAGATCAGCACGTCGGTGATGGCATTGAAAGCGCCAATGGCAATGAACGAGCTAACTTGATTACCGCAGGTGCCCTTTGACTGTGGGATCGTATGAGGCTGCAAAAGGGACGGGCAGATCAAGAAAACCTGCAGTACATTGCCGAGTGTCCATAGAGAAACAAAACCCATACTGAGCTTTGCGTATAGCCGCAGGTTGTATGAACAAAGATTCGTAGATAGAAGCTGAGCACTGACAACTTGATGACAAATGTTGCCATAGAGAAGATGAGCTCATAAGCGACCAGAAGCTAGATAGAGGCCATGAACGTTAGGGCATTTTCCACAGCTGCAAGAATAGGGTCAGGGAAGAAGGGAAATAGTCGCATACACGAAGAATAAGCCCAATATTAACTGCAGCTTCCGTGATTGAGTATCCAATACCCATTCGTGTCCCTGCCAGGTTGATGCAGTGAGTCTTCCGCTAGTAACATCATAGAGGGGGATAAGTTATCCGATCTTCTTGTGTCGGGGCACTCACATAGTCCTTGGACGATCAACATGCCCACGCCAAGAGGCTACACAAGTCCCTATCAGCTCCTCGTCCACTACTCTCCAGCTGTTTTGCACTGGTTCACGGCCAAAAACGTCCGGAACTCACCGCGGCAACTAAGATGAAGGCATCGTCCAAACCGAGTCTTGCGTTCGAGAAAATGCGGGAGTATACGCGCAGTCCAACAACCATCACCGCAATCCCCACTAGGATTGAGTTGATGATCAAATGTGCCTCCACGATTGGCAGCGGTTCAAGATACACGTAGTCGAACATGATGGAACAAGTCTGCCGTGGATTCAACCAGGGAGCTGGAGAATGGCGGAAGTGCAGAGAAGCGCGTTCTCTCTCGAAGGAAGGAGTTAAAAATAATCACATGAAGGAAAGAGGTGCTTCACATATCGCAGTGGACGGATGGATATCGGAAAGTTCCGCACGCAAATCTTTACTGCTTTAGTCTTTAAGCCTTGTGATGTACTCCGTACAGATGTACGGAGGAGCATTTCAAAAGTCATGGCTAGCGCAGATGCTAACTAAAATCAGCCACAAACAGGGACTAAGGCACAAGCGAATATACACACCAAAATTCCTCGGTACCTTTCCCCTCTTTATTTTCCCCTCGTTTTTCCCCTTGTTCTGACTGTCTTAACAACCAGGAAGATGCAGAAAAAAGATATTGCGACCCGGGCTCTTGTTGGTTACTTGATGAGCCCTTTGGGCGGAAAAACGACAGCCGAAATCACCGAAATAACGGGCCTTCCTGTGTGTACAGTTAACGGCATATATATGCGAGCTATTAAATGCGGTTTCGATCTAAATCATCCACCTATAAGCCTTCGAGACGAATTCCTTTGCGATGCCGACCGCTCCGGGCGTCCTAAAAAGCAGACGGATGAGGCACGAATAGATTTTATCACCAAGGTGCGCCGAGATCGATTTAGCAGGGGAAAAAAACATTTGCTGATATCGCGGGCGAGCTTAGCGACAATGGAATTGAGATTTCGGCAGTCACAGTATAGCGAATCCCTCCGGAAAGCTGGGTTATGAAGATAAAGCCCACGAGGAAGCCTAATGTACCAATTACCTCCTGTATCAGGCCCTGATACATGATTTGATGGTCCGTGCCCTTTGGTATTGGGTCCTTCGTAGAAAGATGAATCTAGCTGGGATATTCCAGATGCGGCCCAAATTCAAACAAGCAGAAATATTGCAGGCAGAAATACTCACGACGATGGAAACCTACTCAAGGAGTAGTATGTATTGAGGCATATATAAGGCAGTGATTTATAACCCTACTAATAGTGCCCCTGTGTGTGAGAGTAGAATGAGACTATGATGGTTCTTGAGGCATTGTGATTAGTGGTGAGGCATAGAAAGTTGTTTGACTCTAAGCCGGTCTTATCTGTATATCGTACGAAGCTATGTTGACTATTTAGACGACCATGCGCGTCACTCGTACAAGGTTTGCCGATACGCACCCCTGAATTCCTTGTTCCATTCGAAATATCAGGAGCGTGAGCGATCAAAAACAGAAGTGCCGTTAACGGCTTCCTCGTTGTCAAACTTTTGAACGAGCCAATTATATCGAAGAATCTATTTGCTACCTTTGAAGGCAAATTATCGAGTTGAATCTCGAGAAGTATCGTATAGTCAATCCACGCTGTGATTAAAACCTTGAGTTTCTGACACCAGGATACATTAATAGTGATCATGGCTATTGCATTCATAATTCATCTACACCAAGTCTAGTTTACGACAGCCTCATATTCCATCACCGCCTCCCATATCCCCTTCACATAATCATCATCAGTAAAGTCACAAGGCCATGCAATTCTCAGCAACGCCGCCTTTGCATCCTTCCACGTCTTCAATCCCAAAACCCGACTCTGCTCCCGTGCAAACCCTTCAAAATACGGCCTGATACCAGGTTCTTTCGCGAGGTCACCTTGTTTCTCGTGCATCTGCAGACTTATCACCGCAACAAACGACTCCCAGAAGAGTAGATCTGCTAGCTGTGGTGCATCTGGCTTGTGTAGAGCATAGCCGAGATCGCGCTGGAAGATCCTCATGGTGTAGAGATAATTTTCCCTTGTGAAAGGTCGCCAGAGTACCACTACCTGCTCCAAGTACAGCTCTATTGCGATTAATAATCCAACCCATGAAGCCTTCTGCTCATTCTCGTCACCAGTGTTGGCTTGAGATTTATGATTTTTGGGCACGGAGCTTTTGTGTGCTTCAATAAGACCGTCGTACAGCATAGCCGACGTCTCCGATTGCCAGAAGTCGTCCTGTATTTGGCGAGCACTTCTGGGTAATGGTTTTGAATACCCATCGTAGAAGTTTCGCGTGAGAATTTGAAGTCCTGGGAGCACCCGGGCGAGCGGAATATCCTGAAAGATTTCTCCGCTGTAGTTGAAGGTCACGGGGAACTCGCGAATAGCTTTGAGTGCGACGCTATGAAAGTAATGGCCCCTATCTGTGATATGCCAATTGTTTATGCGGCGAATACCGTCCGGAGATACTGAACCGGTCGTGGTCTCAGTGAAGCCTGCAGGTCGGCGGGTACCGTCGAGGGCCGTCGTTATGCCATGCATAAAGGTAGAAGTTCTTATAGTGTCAATATCAGTTAATGGACAATATAGACGGGTGATGGTGCGTACATTAGAAAGTATCGGTCTGACAGTTCTTGGTCCATAGTCTTGCCCCCAGTGGTCACTCGCCCTTCTCTATGGCGTGACAGAGCGTATATGGCGTTCAAATGTTTCTCCGCCATCTGATGATCACCACGGCAAACCTGCAATGGCTCAGTACTCCTCCGATTATTATGATTGGTAGCTCCATACCTCTGTGTACGCCAACGTTGCCATCTGCTTCGTGATGGCTGCACAAACCGTGAAGTCTCCCTTTGCAAACCATTCCTTTACTAAGCGAACCGTCTCGAGTGTGTGAAAGTAAAAAGTCTGCTCAAAGTTCTTGAGGTTACCAAACTTGAATCCGAAATGGGTGGCTGCAATTAAAACTGCACTTCGAAGTGCTTCAGGGTCTGATATGATGTACGCCATGCTGTTCAATGTTAGTTTTTTCTGGTGATGAAGTAAGCCGAATAAACAAACCGTCTTTGGCGGTGGTCTGCAGGTGATGCACCAGCGCTTCCGCCTGGTTGGTAGACTAACAAGAACACGTTAATAATGACCTGTTGGTCCAGGATGAAGGGCCTCACAATAATGAAAGAGTTCGTGCGATTTGAGCGGCATGTTAATCGACAAACAGTCCAGGTTCTTCTTAGAACTAGATAAAATAAGTTGATGAACCAGACTCTGCGTATTGAGCACCTCAAGTTGCTTCGAAGAGGTTGAAGCGTCCCATGGTGTAGGTTCCCACGGTTGAGCAACTCCAGCTCTCTCCAGCGCTCTTCTTTCCCTTAAAGGAATTTTAACAGGTGGATATTCACAAACCCTTTTACTCTTGATACAGTTTTGACTACGTATGTAGTCAGCATTTGAACAAATAACAAATTGTCAGCTCACCATGTGGGACGATGTTCGTCACATCTTACTCGTCGAGCTTTACACTCAGCGCAGCCCGTGCGGCTTCGCGTATGGGCACGCCGCTGTCGGACTTTAGCAGGCTTTTTGTCCTTCGACGTCATGGTTTCAGTGGCGTTTTCGGCCATGGGTGGTATTGTTTTGTGAGGAGAGGAAAACTGTCAAGATATCATGCGGTTTTTTGAACAGTCAGCACTAACCAGGATTGTTGATAGGTGGAAATACGTCGTGTTTTGAGGTTCCAGACTGCGCGTTAGAAGAATACTTGTCAGATTTATGCCAAGAGGTAACTATCGTGTTAGTCTGGTGGGAAAATACCTCGTCTAATTTACCTAAAGTGGTCTGATAAGTATTGCATTAACACCCTGTATGACGATGATTCCACATTTGCTTGGCTACCTGTGAGACCTGCGTGAGACCTGCAACTTAATAAAACATTGCTATGATATGGGCCCTAGTAGTCAATTACAAAATCAATTGTAGTAGAATTGATTTTTCTGCCCCGCTTTACAGGGGGTAGAGTTGAATTTATCGACAGGGGTAGAGTTGATTTTTTGTTAACCAATTGAAATCCGTCAATATCTTACATAAGGTACGCGACGCGACAACCGCGTATAGCAGCTAGAGTTGTAACTTCCACTTTTATTTTAGCAGGTTGCCGTTGAATTATCCTTACTTATCATGACAGAACTGGGCCCTTTTATATATCTTAAATCTTATCGAGTGCTAGTATGCCAGATATGTCACTATGGTTGTATATCAGATGAGGTTTCTACTCATTTGCGCAATAGGCACAAATATATGACACCAGCTGCGCGACATCAGGTGGTGGAGGCTGTCGATAGGCTCCCTGGAATTATCAAAAACCAATCACAATTAGCCGCTGAATTCCAGTTTCCGCCCCCTACAATCCCCCCGATTCTAGAGCTTGACCCCCCGCAAACTGATGGGCGAGGATGTTCAATATGCCAGCGTGTTTTCCGGGACGACCAAAAGATTCAACAACACTATGCCAATGATCACTTCTGGACCAATCCTCAAGGTCGCGGAAGGCCCAGGGTACATGATGCTCATGCACGGTCCCAAAAACCATGGAGAGAGGGTGTTATGTGTCAGCGGTTCTTTCGATCCAGAGCGGCCAGTGGCTGGTTCGAGGTTGGGCGCAAGCTGGCAGGCCGTGGGTACACCTTGGAATTCAATGGAACAATCATCACAAAGCAGCCAATTCGCAGCAGCAAAGTATCGCCAGAAACGCGTGCACATATTGGCGAGGAGTTAAAACGCGAGAAGATGTATCGGAATTCTGAAACTCAACCACGCTTCTACAGCAAGGCTCTCGGCGATGACTCCTTCGCGGCGACAAGCTTGTGGCTAGAGCGTACAAGATGGCAAATCACATATAAAAATGTCCGGCGAGACATCCTACAGGCAATGACACGCCTTCCTAAAGTCAGTCCATTGGGGACAGGCTATATCCTTGGACAAGGTCCATCCGAGGGCGATCCGTATATTATAATCCCCGGAAAGGATGAAGAAAAGATAATGTGTTTCTTGAGTGCTGTTGATGCCATGCTCGATCGATGTGAGCTTACAGCGCAAAACACGAGTCGGGTGCTTCTATGTTGGCTGGCTAGTTCCAGACTCGATATCTGCCAAGCAAAGCCATTTGCTCTCAAAGTCGAGCCAAATACACGGAAGAGGTATCGACTTTTGTGGAAGCGGTTCATCGCGTTCACATTACGAGCATACCTCCTGCCGGATGTATTCAGAGAGCAGGAAGTCAACATTCGCCTAGATGCACGAATAGCGAGTCAAGTAAAGCACCTATGGGAACACTATGCGTGGCAACATATCGACATGACGAGGCCAAGCTGGCCCAGAACGCATATGCTAGACCACGATCCAGACATATCCCAGCAATACAACTACAAAAACATCGATATTAATCCTTTTAACCGCTATGAAAGCCCATATAGCAATGACACAGGCAGCATATCTGGTGAAGGATCCAGTGATGACTGAGAATAGTGAAGAAGGTGACGGGTATTTTGAAGGGAGTGAAAGAGAGGACAGTCTCGATGACTGGATGTCAGATACGGACAGTCGGGATGCGCCTGACTTGTCGCCATTCCATCGAGATTCCGGCCACGAATCCATTAACCGAATGGCAGTCGAGAGCGCTGAGGAACTTCTTGAGCTTCTCTTTGAACTCAGCTTATCGCTAATCATGGAAAACTTTGTAGATGGACAACCCGGTTCTGCATTGCTTGTTTACTTTAGTGGCATCTTAGGTTTCTCCTCTGATTGTCGGCGATTTCAACTAGCCAGAGAGTATTGTCCAAACTTGTCGGGACTTATCTGGGTGCAGCGCTTATTATTTCTCGAGTACGCGCTACCTCTTCATTCATATCCTACTATTGGAATCCAACAACGACCGCAGTTTCCAATGCAACGGCTGAACAAGGTACGAAAAAAGTATATGGTACAGGGTTCGCTCTCGCCATTGGCAGAGCTGCATAATCTTCGTAACTTTGGTCAGAAAGTGGCCTAGTGCACCATACCAAAATCAATTCTACGTAGAATTCATTTGTTTTATGCCAAACAACCCAGGGTAGAATTGATTTTTACAGGGGAGTAGAATTTAATTTCTAGACCCACCTGACAGGGAGTAGGCTTGAGTTTCACAGGGGGTAGACTTCATTTATGCTAGGGGTAGACTTCATTTAGACCAGGGTCAATTAAATTAATCACAAGACGCGTAGTTGGTGAGAGGGCGCGAGTACGCGTAATTCACCGTGTACATTTACTAGCAATAATCTTCTTAAATAGTTTATAGAGATCTTTCCCTTAACCAAGACCGAGATATAGGGAAGCATATACCTAATCGCAGTAAAATAAGTTTCTTACTAATGAAGACAATGGACCCTAGTAAGCAGTCTCAATCGTCCAACCCAATCTACCCATTCGTTATTCTTCCAGAATATCAACTTTTAGTGTGCGAGTTATGCGGATTTGCAACCCTCCCTAACGAGGTTAACACACACCTCAGGACAGAACACAACGACATTGCTCTGGAGTGCCGGCGCAAGTTGGTCGAGCAGGTCAACGCAATCCCCAATCTTCTCCAAAACCAGGCTAAACTTCAATTACCATACATACCGATTGAACCGATTTCTTGCCTTGCTGCACCGAGATTGGACGGACGGAAGTGCCGGAAATGTGGCTGTATGTTCCGCCAAGCCCAAAAGATGAGGCTCCATTGTATGAAGGAGCACCTCTGGAAAAACCCACGAGAGAGAGGAAGGCCAATATCAGGTCTGGAGCCGGCTGCTGAGTTACCATGGATCGAGGGCGTCGCCTGCCAACGGTTCTTTCCTTCTCGGGAAGGTAGCAGATGGTTCGAGGTCCTTCAAGAAACTAAAAAATCGAAGAAGGGAGCAAGACTCGCAAAGTCATCTCGGCCTGATTTGAGCAAAGACGTCCGAAGCCTGAACTGTGAGGCGCGCGCCCATCTAAGTGATGTATTAGAGCGAGAGGAGAATTTTTTTGACCAGATGAATCAGCCACGCATGAGTGCCAAGGACTTGGGCAGCGATGCTCTTGCATCTACCGGTCTATGGCCAGAGAGAACTCAATGGCGGGTCATCTTTGAGAACGCTCGACGTGATATCCTACGAGCAATGACGCGGTTACCAGATCGACATTCATTGATGTCAGACTATGTTATGGCACAAGGGTGCCAGCAAGGGGATTTGTGTATTAGGAGCTCCTACGTGGATGAACAGAAAATATCGTGTACCATGAGGGCATTAGACTTGGTGATAGATCGCTGCGAGAACACAGTCCATCACACAGGCCGCACCCTCTTATGCTGGCTTTCGAGTCCGAAGCTTCATGTCTATGGCGAAAATCCATTCTGTCTTGTGGCAGAGAAGAGCAGCGAAACTAGATATAGGGTGCTTCAGAAACGCTTTCTCGCATTCGTTATCCGACTTCATAGGATGTCGAATGCTCTGCAAGGAGAAGTGGCCAACTTTCGGTTAAATACGGTGCTTTCTGCGAGACTGGAACGTTTATGGAGTCATAAAGTTTGGAATATCTTCGATGTATCTCGGGGACTGTGGCCCAATCTTGGCAATTCCCTCTACGTCGAAGAGACTTCTATGGCCCTACTCAAGAATTATCATCAGAAACGCATTGCGTTTCCTGTGTTTGACCAATGACCGTCTAGTATTTTCGCCCCATATTTTCCCCAATGGAAACGCACTGCGTTTCTCGTACCGCACCAATGAAACCAGAAAACCTAAACACGAAACGCGTCGCGTTTCTGTCGGCTGACCTTATTCCTGTATTCTCTTTGCAATCTTCAACACGATCTGTCTTCGTAAGCCCAAGTCATGCACTCGTATCATGCTATCAAACTTTATGTTATATAGGCGGTTTGGTTGCACGGCACCAATGTAAGATTTCTATCAATGCCTCCTCCACGAACAGTCCTCCTCAACGCTTATAGGATTTTTATCTACACCAACCTTCCATAATCCAGAACCAAGCCGCCCAGAAGCAAGGCATCCCTCAGCCGACTCTTTCAGGCCGATTAAGAGGTGTACCACCAAAATCGGAGGTCACCCATCCTGCCCCGCTGTTATCCATGCCACAGAAATCCAGATTAGTTGCCTGGATACTTCGACAAGAGGTCTTGGGATATGAACGAATGGATTCAGAATGTACGATACACTCTCCTCCTTCTAGCAACAGTCGATGACAGACGTCTAGCAACGTCTGCGTTCTGAAGCACTACGTGACCTTGCAGAGTCGGGTGTAGAGAATCTCGGTGATGACCGTTCCATGATGTCCTAACGGCACGAATACTTTCGTTGTCTCTCGTAAGACAGGGAGTGTACGTGATTCGCTGACTTAGAACATGAAACCGCATTTTAGCTCAAACCTGCTGGAATGGGTTTGTAGCTCGAGACGTAAGGACCAATGGCGGTATTCGGTCGCTCCCGTCGAGACTCAACTGGAAATTATGGTTTCTGACCATATACAACATGGCTGAGTGCGTTAGATCAAGTCTAGGATGGCTTTGAGGTGTAGACTTAAAAATCAAACAGAGCGTGGAACTTGCGAGCATACAGTTCCTGACGTACCTGGGCTAACATCACCAGGACTTCGTCCATGGGCATGCCCAGAACCCCACAGAATATCTTCAGAGAGAAAGCCTCTAGGCCTTCCAAGAGTTGAGCGATATTACACATGCCTATATCTTTCAACTGTGGATCTTTGGGCCATGATCCTAGAGGCAATCGGAACTTTCGGTGGACAACATTGGTGAAGCCAGCATCCCTGATCCACCCTTCGAGTCTTGGCCCTGGGCAGGGCTCGCGGTTTAGCTTCGTTCTTGCTGTATCGATGAATAGTTTGATCCATTTCAGGAGGTGATGATCGTCCGTGATTGAGCCATCTTCTGAATAGTAGAGAAGGTCAAAGTCCTGAAATTCGGCCCAGCCGCCAGGATGAAGGTGTCTGTTGACGATCAGTTGGTGCTATCCCTTCATTTCGCGCTTAATTACTCAAAAACGTTCTCAACTAGCTTTGGCCAGTCCAAGATGGAAGTCGACATGTAGCGTGAAAAAATGTAGTCAAACTTATCGTGAACCCATGGTTGCTCGACGTCATCGACCTCGAACTTGACGTTTGGGGGAACCCTTCTTCTATCAACATTGCTACACGTCAAGCTTGGGCTCAACATACCATGTGGGTTGGATAGCACTCAAATCGTTTCCGATAATCTAGAATGTCAGCAATTCTTGCTCCGTATATAGGGAAAGCGTTACATACTTCAGCACTAGGATACTCTTCACCGACGCAAATGGCCCCTATTTCTATAAGCATGAATCGACACAAAGCCAGACTGAACAAAATACCCACATATACCTGTCCCTGTGCCGACATCTAAAACCCTTGCCGACCTATTCAAGTCAACTGGAGCTAGAAACAGGCGATTGCCAATGCCTTTAGTTATAAGCAAATGTGTCAGATCGAGTCGTTCTCGTTCTGCTTCGTCGTTGGGAAAATTATAGGCTGTAAAGTATCAGAAGTCGTAAAAAGTCGTACGAACTCAGTAAAGGTCTTACAGTCCGCATTGTAGGCATGGTATTGTCGACCGAATTCAGTGGGATAGTTCAGGACGCTCGAGGTCAAAGACGCAGTGTAGGTTGATCTGCTTCGATAAGTAACAGACTCGAAAAGGACCTGGTGATTTACATTTCACTACTTAAGGTTGAGTCACTGTCGTTAACCTGGAACGGTGATTAGATTGCAATAACGTAAGAAAAGGGGTGGGGAAGGCACACGGGACGCGTGTCCACTTCAACTGGGGCCGTATTAGTGGCGGCTTCTGCCGCATTGTGTACCGGTGACTGCGGCGGATTAGAAGGACTTATGCCAGTCATTGTGGCGGATACGATGGGTAAAGGATTGCTAGGCTGCTGCTAAGGAAGTAGACGGAAGGTCAAGTGAAACGGCTTACGGGGAAACGGTGTCGTCTTCTTGAACTGGGGCCATCGGGTAAACTAGTGATAGCCGAAGTTTATGGCGTGGGGAAGGCCCACGTTTCATAGGCTACTGAGGCCGGACACCCCGCTCAGTAATCTCTCCGCACGGTTCTATACCCCGTGTTGGAGGCGCTAGTCAAAACCATTGGCTTACCTAAAATTGGCAGGTCGAATTTCACTGTCAGCATGCGGTAGTCGTAGAAAACAAGGGCGCAGCTTCAAGTTGTAAAAAATAATGAAGTCACTGGTAGCTTGTGGCCTATTGGGATTCATTTGATATTCTGACCCCTGCGACATACGGGCTCCTTCGGACAAACTCTTCCGCAAGCTCCTACGGCTATACCAGTAGTGTTGAGAGCATTTCTTCGAGTAATACAGGCGGGAGATCGATCAGGTACATACTGGATATTAATAATGCTTTTTAAGCTTTCCTCACTTTAACCCAATAATTGCTCATAATGTCATTCATAATCCTCTGACAAATTCCAGGATGAGCCAAGTCAGTCATCCGAGAGACAAAAGGCATAAGAAGAGTGTTGGACTCAACAACGACCTCCTCATAAAGCTCCCACTCATCCGTAAAAGAATCTGGTGTATTTGGTGTACTTGGTGTGCTCAGTGTACCAGGGTTTGGTCGTCGACGAACCAGACACTCAATCCATACAGTAACACCTGCTCTAGCATCCACACGAGCACGAATACCATTCTCGATTCTCAGAAACGTGATAGGCCATTCCTCATCCTGCCTCAGACCCGGAGCCAACTCAAGCCGCTGGGAGCAAAGAAAGCTCTGGACACTGTTATTGGGCGGCCCGAAGAAGGGCTCGCTTTGCACCACACCAAAGTCAGGCGTTGTCTCGGAGAAGCTCACGAAAACTACGTTATGCTTGAGTAAAGGCGTGTATGTGTGAATATGAGCGAGTACGATTTCCCACGACAGATGGCTCGGGATGGGTGCAGTGTCCAATATCCGATGTTTTGACCGCATCGCCTGGCGTTCATGTAAGCGTTAGTCATGGCTTTGTAATGCAATGCACAAATGTGAAACACCACAGCCATTCGATGGCAGCTTGGCTCAAGCTCACCTTGTGTGTTGACTAATGAACCCGTTGCTTCGTAATGCCTCTAGAAAATCCTTTACCCCGCAAGTTGAGGTAATTTCAGCCAACAGGCGATATGGTCAGCACTAACAAGAACCAGGCACTGCACTATGAGCTTTTGGCTGACAGTTGGCGATCAAAAAGGCGCAGTTTTACACCGCGTACTTCGAAAACTCCAATATTTCTCTTCTTACTTTCAAACGTCAAACTTTAATAAAAGATGAGGCTGTAATCTTTTCTGTTTATCCTTTGGAATGATCGTGGGGCACGGCAATTGGCCCAGATACGACCCACGATATTAAAAGTGACATTCCACAGAATAGGCCAATAGCAAGACCGCTTTCACCTGTCAGTTCTATAAATAACACAAACAATGGCATGGGCTAAGATTAGCTTTTTTATCGCACAAATTGACTTTGCTGCTAAAGGATTATGATTTACTCGTGGATCCATCGAAAAAGAGGCCCCACTCAGAGAGTGGGTGGCAAAATTTTGGGACAAGGGCAAAATGATGAGACAGCCGATAGGTGAGAAATAGGTGCGAAAAACGGTAAATTGCTAGCCACGGCTTCCAATTTTATCGCAATCAATTCGAAATTGCTACAGTCATTCAGTTGAAATGTATTGAAGCTATTGCCAAACGCATTTTTATCGTGCGAGGCATATGTTTCGTGGTGTTACGGCCGGAAGTGTGTGGATTGACTGCAGAGCCGTCTGGTCGCGTTTCCCTGCCCCACGATGCCTTCACTTCTGATCCTGATCCTGCCGCCAATGGTGAAAGGGATGATGGTATATTATTATGTGCGCCTTTGGGGATGTAACGTATTCATGATTCTGTGATACGTAGACGAAAAATCTTTCTCAAAGGAAGGCTGCTGCGGTGGAAGCGGCGGCAGCTCGGGCTCCTCGACATCCTGTAAAAGGTCAACGAAATCAGGGACTTCTTCGTCGATTTCTAAGTCATTATAATCCCCAAAAGTGAAGCTATCGCGAAGATTTCTCTGTGCATTGCCGAAGGAAATCTCAACACTATTGCTTGAAGGAATGGCAGGAATATCTTGAAGAGGACTTCCATAAAAGCCAGCTGCAGAGACATCACGAAGGCGCTCGTAGAAGCGCTTTTGCTGTGCTGAACCGCTCGTATCATAGAAAAAACCCATCTCAAATTTTTTTGAAGCTTCTCGCGATGAAGGAGGAATAAAGATAATCTCATCCCTTAACATCCCAGTTGCTCCCACTTCATTCTGATGCAAGTGCCGCACTACAAAGGTGGTACGTGAAGCACAGATATAACCCTTACTATAATGGTAACAGAGTGAAGTGATAGCCTAGACAAAATCATACAGTGATTGGAAATCAAGAATGTCTTATGCTTCGCGCTGCCCACGAATGAGGATATATTATTCGGAGAAAATGCTCTAAATTCCGATCTCTCCCGACGTCAACATCACCCATAACTCTCTGGCCTTCCCGATTCTAATATCGTCATCCCTTATTTCCTCACAGCGTCTCTCTTCTCGCTTGTTACTCCGAGATCCTGAAACACGACATATTAGTCGAACAGTTACCACGACGACTTCAAATCCGCGAAGCTTCCCATTCGAGCGTGCCTCTGTTCTAGAGCCACCAGCCGAGTTCGCCAAATTGCGAGCTACCGACCCTGTCTCCCAAGTCAAGCTCTTCCATGGAAGTCTTCCCTGGCTCGTGACCAAGCACAAGGATGTCGTCTTTGTTGCTACACCCGATAAGCTCTCCAAGGTATGCTCCTCGAATCACCCAACAACAGCTTTACTTAACATGTCCAATCCAGGTCTGCACACGCCCTGGCTTTCCCGAGCTAGATGCAGGTGGAAAAGAAGCTGCTAAAGCAAAGCCGACTATTTTTATTTTTATTTTTTTTTATTTTAGATATGGATTCCCCAGACCATATGCATCAGAGATAAGCTATCGTTAGGGCTAGACGCTGGGAGTAGAGAACTGATAACTGACACAGGAGAATGGTGGAGCAAATCTTTACCCAAGAAGCAGTTGAGAAGCTGCAGCCGTATATCCAGAAGACGGTAGATGACCTTCTGGAGGATTTGAAGCAAAAGGGCTGTGCCGACGGCCCAGTCCATCTCGTCAAGATATTTGCACTCCCAGCGCCCTCCTACGTAGGTTCTAGACTGAAATACCGCCTTAAAAAGATTATAGCTAACCCTCATTTAGGTCATCTACACAATCCTTGGGGCACCCTTCCATGACCTGGAGTATCTTACGTAACAGAATGCCATTCGTTCAAACGGAAGTTCCACAGCTCGAGAGCCGTCTGCTGCCAACAAGTCAGCTCAGTTTAGAGATTTCTTGATACCCTTGACGCTAATATTCAGTAGGGAGTTCCTTGACTACGTCGCGAATCTGGCCGACAAGTGACTTGAAGAGCCACAAGATGACCTTATCAGCAAGCTCTGCACTGAACAAGTCAAGCCTGGAAACATTGAGAAGGCCGACGCAGTCCAAATTTCCTTTTTGCTCCTCGTTGCTGGTAATGCCACGATGGTAAACATGATTGCACTGGTGCGTATTTCTGCCCCAGCCTTCTTTTACTGTGTTAACAGATACCAGGGAGTTATTACTTTGCCCCAACATCCAGATCAGCTATCTGAGCTGAAACCCTGATCCATCCCTGGCCCCCAATTTGTTGAGGAGTTATGCCGTTACCACACCGCATCTGCACTAGCCATTAAGCGAACTGCTAAGGAGGACCTTGAGATTAGCGGCAAAGTAAGCCTCTAAAATCCATTAACAAGACATAAGAACCACTGAAACTGATATTCTATCAGCTTGTCAGAGCAAAGGCATCATTGCTTCCAATCAGTCAGCCAACAGACATGAAGACGCCTTCAAAAACCCGGATTAATTTGATATGGACTGCAAGTGGCTGGTTGAAGACGCCCTAGGTTTTGGGTTTGACGGTCATCGATGCATTGATGAGCACCTTGCCAAGACTGAGCCTACAACTGTGTTTGGTACGTATTAGAGCTTGAGCAAACGTTTTGCTGGTTTCGATGGCTGATTATTTACAACAACACTATATCGGAAATTTCCCGATCTTAAAAACGCTGTACCTCTTGAGGAGGTCCACTACACTCCCCTATGCCAAGATGTTGGAGTGGTCGATTTACCAGTCACTTTTTGAGTACTTAGAGCAGTAGAGGAAGGACTTTCTGGCTGATATTGTTTTGGGGGTTATTAATTGTAAAGATCTCATCTCCTGTGTTTTTTAGACTAATCGCAAATATCTGCACATCGACTGGCATCCCCCACGTCTCAGAATCACTGCATCTATATAAAAATGTACAGATTTCTACATCAACCTCCAGTAACAGAGGAAACTCCACCGATGATTGTTCTGCGACGCATCGCTCCGCTGAATTCTGCGAGATTCATATAGACATTCCATGTTGTATTAAAGTCATATATAACATTATTAGTCCTTCACTAGGTTGAAGCAGTTTTCTGTTATCCCATTATTAGTTAACCAGTTACTCTATATACTTTCCTTGGATGAGGTACTATCGCTCTCTCCATCACCCACCACGACTGTAGTCTCAACTGTCTTTGTGATTCCATGAGGCTCTGGATAAGTAGCTAGATGTGCCTGAGACCCATTGTTGCCCTTATTAGTTTCTGGCTCCTTGCCCATCCTGCTCATGAGGCTGTTACCACTCCTGGGTGCAGCAGGGCCGCTGCTCACAACGACACGAGAGGTCAGACCGTAGGCGGTCGGGTTAGACTTGTCTCTGCTACTAGAGTACCAGCCTTCACTTCGACTGTGCGTGCCGCTCTTGACGACTTTAGAGATGAGGTTGGCCATCATAAGCTCAATATAGAGCTTGACCATGTATGCGAGAGGGGCGAACTGGACGTATCTATACGCATGTTAACCGATTTATGATCAGCTCGCTTGGTGCCAACTTACAAGTAAGGATCTGGCAAGCTCAAGAAACCTAGCAGCAAGACATCCATGGATGTCGAGATAAAGACCATGCCAGCGTTGAAGTTAAATAGTTTCCAGTATTTGCCCAATCCATCGGCAATTAAGCGGTACCGGACCAGATATAGGAAGTACAGGTTAAGTGCCAAGTCGATTATAAGGAAGAAGGACTTTTCTGCCTTCTCAAACACCATATTGGTATATTTCTGGGATTCTGTGGCCGTGTTGAGATGCGCGACCGTCCAGATGTAGCAGACGGCGATGTTGACAACTCCAATACAGAGTACGAGGCCCCATTTCAAGTACTTCGCTCGGCGTCTGTTGGTCATAATCAAGGCGACTCGGTTGGCAATGATCTGGGGTAGGAGCTGTGTCTGAATGGACCAGAGAGCAACAGTGGCAAGGAGAAATCCAAGGCTAATGCCAGATGGTGAGCAAAGAGCACCGTTGAGATGGCAAAGAAAGGGCTACTCACTTTCCGGGTATGATGGCATTGAGGTAAAGAAATGTAATCAAGGCAAATACAAAATTGACCCATATCTCGATCCAGATCATATATACGTAGGCATTATGAAGGCTGCGAGTGCGTTTCCAGATTGCTCTCGTTTGTGATATGGCCTTTGAGAAGGCAAAGACGAAGACACCTAGGAAGAGGCCATAGTAAATCGAAGCCAGATCAATCATATTGGGCTTTGGAACATGATTTATTCAAAAGATATAGATGGGCCGTACGAAAGAATCTAGAGCGCGTGATGGGCAGTACTATATATGTAGGTTGTCTTTCGGCCCCCAAGTCATAGAACACTCCACAAGTCAGCTAACCTTTGATTGACGAGTCCATGCGGACTAATGTTACGCATTACTCGGCAGTGTGAATCCGCCAAAGGTTGATGCGGCAGATTTCTAAACCTTGTTTAGATGATGATATTCACCGCTAACAAAAAAAGGTTTGGTAGAGCCAGGCACTAGCAAGGCTCAAACGATTGTGCGAAAATCTGCAAGGGACTGTCCAATGCCGACCAAGATAGTAAAGACGCTACGTCCCAAGATGGCAAGTCTGACAGAGTAATGCTGACGGCCAACATGGGAGCGCCAGATCGTCAATACAAATAACTTCAACGAGTCAGCTAGCGCTTTCATAAAACTCTATCTTGTTATCAAAGCCAATAGAGTTGACAAACATGCATTAAATGACAGGCCAACCTGGCGTATCATTAGCACGCACAGGCTTTTTCTTTTTTCGAAAACGGAAGCGATCTGCGTCAGGATCTGCAATTGTGTCTAGCTTGTATGGGCGACAGCTCCGTCACTAACATCTCCCACAAGGTAATGAGCACATACAACATGACTTATAGGGCACCCATCTTGACTGTCATGTCAGCCTCTGGATGATTGAAACGCCAAGGCGTAGTGCTTTTGGCCTCGAGGCAACGATGACAGACTCAAACTTTAATTTAGATATAACTTTCCACTGACAAGGTAAAAGTTTGGCCTGTTTGATTAGGTCCCTTTTCCCTATTCGTTTAGAGTCTTGTCAGGGCATCTCACTAACAAGGCTTAAGGCTTACATGAACTGTTGGTAGTCACTTTCCATCACCACCTAGCTTTGCTTCAAGGCAAACTGCTACATATGGCTTAACCAACACCTGGGCCTATTAATAGCCTATTTCTCCCTCGGACCAGTCAAAAATGTTTGAAACACAACCTTAGAGGTGCAAGTCAACGTTGATGGGTCAGTAACAGCATACAGGCACGCCAAGAGGGGTGACTGATCTACCGGATCAACCCCAAAGTTCCAATGTTACATCAAATCCCCCACAATCATGGGACCATATAAACGTCGAGGGATCGACATCACAACGACACCTTGCCCAAATAGATCTTAATTTTAAGGTTTCCGGGTTTAATTGAGCCAAGAAGGTCCCGTTTTTACTGTCCTGTGCAGAGCGGCATATTCTGTGGCGTACCATACCGCTCTGTCTGAATGAGCTTGGCGTGTTGGCGCTAATACCTATTCTGTACAGGGCATTGTTGTTCAAAATTGAAGAGTTTAGCGGGTTCCTAAAGTCTAAATTGCATAATCAGTGTCTGATGATGAGAAACCCAGCTATCGGGACAAATATAAAGATTAGTTCCGGTTGGAGTGCAAAGTTTTCAGGCAATTAACCGAGCCGGAAGTTTGGGTCTTATAGCCCTTCTCGGTCTTGGACCCTGACACGCGAAATTGGCGCCAGGGCTTTCTAAGACGATGCAAAGCTACCCTTCACGCTGAAGAGCTGCCTAATATTATGATGCTAGGGTGATCTACCCGACGAAGATGTCTTTGACTTGGGTACGACAGCCCCCAACTGTCATTAAGTCTTTTCGCTATGATGTTATGTGAGCTTTTACGGTTTTCTACGGTGAACTCGTTCAACCTCAACCTTTACACTAGTGGTGGTGATGGCATTGACGTTCGATTCAGAAGAGGCCGTGGCTTTCACCCAGTGGGGCATGCATATATTGTCCAGAGATCGACATCATGAAAAAGGTGACTAGACATGGGCGTAGGGAGCTGACCAAAACTACTTTCCATACACTATACCCAGTCTCAAGGTCATTTAGATATTATGAAAACTCTTTTTATCTTCATTCCTGCTCTCGTTGTGACGTTATCGCTCGTATTAGTTGTGAAAAACTCGTCGTCGCTTCACAGCTCATAGCCAATCAGAATTTCGTGGTCAAAACTAGTCCTTCCACGAGCTAGCGCACTGCATACCCGCGCTAAGTCTGTTTAGTTAAGTAATCTCCACATCTGTAACCGGCGCCGTCTAGGCGCACAGGACCTGTGTGCTCGGGGCACAGCCCCCCCTGTCGGCAGGCTAGGGGCACAGTCCCCTGACTAAGCATTTCCCGTTGAATTAGAAATTGACTGAATGTACTAACGCATTCAACGGAGCCGACAGCTACCTTTTGACTGTGATTATTGAAATACGGACGGGAAGGACTATCCAAATTATACACAGCTATGACAGCCGGAGAATGTTAAATAGCTTTGCTACCGAGTGACCGTCTAATACCCATGACTTCCAACAATGATACAATCTTCTGTACGCCCACTAGCTAAGTGCAAAGCTTCTTGTTCCCTACTGTCTGCTTCTATTCTCTCCCAAATGTCTTTGATGCCCCTTCTTCTATTAGCCAAAGGATTCTCTCCCATCTCGGCGACCTGGGCTTCAATCCGCTCATCCTCCGCCTTACTCCAATCCAAATACGCCATCATCTCCTCTTTCGTCCATTCTCTTGATCCTGTTGACGTGATACAGCGCTTGGACATCTGTTTGTAGTCCAGGCACCACTCGTAGCTCTGCTTGTCATACCGGAGTGGGAGCCCCATCGCTCTGCGATATTGTTGGTTCGTCTTAATGCTGCCAGCTGGCTGCACTGCGTACCACGCGCTTCTTGCGGCAACATATCTTTCATATATTTCCCGTGGAGAACCGTATCTCGGTGGTGATGGCGATGGCCGGCCAAGCGAAGGGGATTGCTCATGAACAGGAGATCCCGGACGCTGAGAGGCGCCACCGGGCGAGTCTTGCAAGGTCCCAGTCATAGTCTCCGGCTGATCGGCGAGGACTGCCGGTGCCGCTGTCATTGCCGATACATCTGTTTCTGCCAGTGGCTTTGCCTCTGCTGCTACCTTTTCCAAGAGCTCTTGATGCCGCAAGGGACATGCCTTCGAATTCATTTGGTGACCGACTTCATGGCATTTGCTGCATTTTGGCGGGGCCTTTGCCCTTGCTTTTCCTGTAGTCGCAGCGGCTTCAAAGGAGCTTGGTAGTCTTTTTGTACTTGATTGTGGCAGATTTGGTATAGTAGCCCTTGCATCTATGCGAGTGCGAGGCTCCAGAAGTAACTGTTGCTGCCCTGGGCGCTTCAGATGCCAATGCTTGTGGAAATGCTCAAGAAGAACTTGGCCTTGTTCTGGTAAGGTCTGAAGTAGGTGAGCGCAAGGCAATCCCAGTGTACGCATAAAAATACCAGTGCAGCGAGGCAGAGGGGGTTTTTTATCCAAAAGCCGCTTTCGTTGCTCTTCAACCTTCCTCAACGCCTCAAAAGATACCCAACCTTGAACAGCACTATACAGAGCTATACGAAGCTCAATTGGTTGTCGAAGTTGCTGTTGGGCTTGATTTGACTGTAGCTGATGGACCTGATTGGTAACAGCTCGTGTAATAGCACCCCAAGCCTCAAATAGATCTAGTGTCGATGTATTTAGATAGCTTTTAAGTAGACTATGAATACCCTCCACACGAGAAGTAACGACAGTACCAAAGTGAAGATGCTGATCAACCCAAGCTTTTACAAGCTTCTCCTTGTGAGGGTTTAGCCACGTTGCATGCAAATATCCAATCTCATTGGCGTAGGCGGGTAGATATCGCTGCTCAAGCTGCTGAACCCGCTGATCAAAGGTTACCTGATCAGCTGATTGAATGATTAAATGCCACTGGTTATAGAACTCTTGCCAGCTAAGAAGCTCTGCCTCGATTGTCTTTGGATCTGTTCGGTGTTGAATAAAGGCCGGCCGACAATAAGCAAGGACTGCCTTATTAGCATGCCAAAGGCATAATAGAAGGACTGCAGATGGAAAGCAGATAGCAACTGCATTTATACAAGCTAAAGCACAGTCCGTAATAATGACAGACGGAAAGCTTGTATTGCAGACCTCATATAAAGACTTCAGTCGTTCGAGAGCCCATTGGTAGTCTTGTTCCTCTTCGCCGCTGAGGAATGCAAAAGCAATGCAGAATGATCGTTGACAGGCATCAACGCCGATAATGTCGAGAAGCGGCATGCCATACCGATTCGTCTTATATGTGCAGTCTAGAAGAAGAAGGTCAGGATATGCTTGCAGATAGGTAAGTGATTCAGGATGAGCAAATAAAACTGCTGTAACCCGTCCTTCACTATCTACCTGCATACGATTCCAAGAGCCTTCTTGATCTAGCTGGTTAATAAGAGCATGCATTGTGTTCTGGCCAAAGCGAGATGATCGTCGAGCTTCTGCAATGCTGTTGGAGATATCCTTCTGAGTTGCAATGGAATTTGAATGTTGTCGAATATAGGTTCTAATCTCTTTTGAGCTGATTCCAGCCTTTGCAAGATTGCTGATTGTTGATTTATCGTCTTTCGAGAGCCTTCGAAGAACAGGATGAGCAGTGGGATGGGTGCTTGGCGTGTGGTTATGTGCAGCATATTGACTATCCGATCGATGTCGTACAACCCAGCCAGATGCATCGGGTAACTCCTTTGCGGTGATAGAGAAGGGGCAGAGGGTGCTACGAGTGCAGGTTGCTCGAATACGGCTTCTTGAGTCGCTTGGAGGCCGACGGGCACGATCGCAAGTGAAGTAAACTGTAAGTCTCCCAAACTTGCCTTTGTTGGACCTTCCGGTAACAAAAGCATAGCCTCGTGGTGCTGCCCAGCGATTGATCGCTTGGAATAGATCATCTCGAGATGCATATGTATGCTCAGGAGGTAAGTAGTCATCCGGAAATTGATCCATTTAAGTTAATTGATAAAATGATACAAAGATCAAGATATAGATGCTTAGCCCCTGAAAATCGGTCCCTCAACATCCCATAAATGATGAATGCTTAGTCAGGGGACTGTGCCCCTAGCCTGCCGACAGGGGGCCCCGAGCACACAGGTCCTGTGCGCCTAGACGGCGCCAACACGATATTCGCAATCGCGTAACTAAAGGTTACACCAAGCTGTCACTGACACGTCTTCTAGAGCTACCCTATCGAGCTTTCCGTACGCCATGACGGATCTGGGTCTATTTGAATTCTTCAAGACTTATTAAGTATTGGTCTGCCAAACATGCCGCTATGGTTATGTATCTGATGAGGTGCCTACACATTTATGCAGCAAGTATAAAGATATGACACCAGCTGCGCGACGCCAAGTAGCTGAAGTTGTCGCCAAGATTCCAGGTATTATCAAGAGTCAATCGCAATTAGCTGTGGAATTCAAGTTTCTGTCACCTCTGCCTAGTCCTACTACAAAGCTGGGCTCCTCTAACCCTATATATCCTTTTATTGGCCAAAGGCATATGATGCCGCGCTGATCTACCAACATCAGAAACAACTGATTGGGCGAGTAAGCGCCTGCAATTGAGGGGTAGCCTTGGCAAGTGGACGATGATAAATTTCTCAGCGGCCTGCTGCTGCCTAACGGTGCCCAACCTCTTTTCAGTTCGAAGGAGCGTCGTAGTGCTCTGGCTTCTTTCATCATCGTTGTTTTTGAGGTACTCTACGCTCTCCTGATCGAACATTAGCGCAGATCCCAGAGATCCACTGAACCCCCGCCATTAGAGTTACATCGGTTTCCCAGCGGATCTCGTTTGTCTAGGCGGAGGCAAGTGCTCTTTTTAGGAGACCTGGGCGACCAAACGCTAATTGTCCTTCGTAGCTTAGCTTCCGTCTGGATCATTCTGCAAGCGAAAATGTCTAACCCAAACGACTATACGGTTGGCTGGATCTGCGCGATAACTACGGAGTATGTTGCCGCCCAGGAATTCCTTGACGAAGAACACGAAGGACCGGAATTCGTGTCTCCCCATGACAACAACCATTACACACTAGGCAAAGTTGGGAAGCACAATGTCGTTATCGCTGTCTTGCCTGATAACGAGTACGGAAAGTCCTCTGCTGCAAGCGTTGCAAGGGATATGATGCATAGCTTTCCTAATATTAGATTTGGCTTGATGGTCGGCATCGCCGGAGGAGCGCCTGGAAAGCATGGTATTCGTCTTGGGGACAATGTGATCGGTTGTGCTGGCAACGGAAAGGGTGGGGTGTTTGGGTACGACTTTGGTAAAGCGATACAAGGCCAGGGCTTCCAAGAGACAGGATTCTTGAATCAACCACCAACTCTCCTTCGGACGACAGTAAGTGGACTCAAGACCCGCTACGAGAGGAAAGGGCATCAAATCTCAGAGGCTGTTGACATGATTCTCGAGAAGAACCCAAGGCTCCAGAGAAAGTACAAAGAGCCAGAGCCAGGTGCCGATAACCTGTTTAAGTCCGAAGTTACTCACGACTTGAATTGTGGGGCGATCTGTAGTGATGACACCTCAAGTTTTGTATCGCGGCCCGAAAGGACGGAGGACGAAGACAATCCAGCCATTCATTACGGTCTTATTGCTTCAGCAGACCGACTGATGAAAGACGCTTCGGCTCGAGATAGACTTTCAGAAGAAAAGGAGGTTCTATGTTTCGAAATGGAAGCGGCTGGGCTGATGAACCATTTTCCCTGTCTGGTCATTCGTGGTATATGCGACTACTCGGACTCCCACAAGAACAAGGAGTGGCAGGGCTATGGAGCAATGGTGGCTGCTGCATATGCAAAGGATCTTCTCTATCAAATAGCTCCAAACAGAGTTGAAGCTGAAAAGAAGATTGGCGACATTCTATCCGGTAATTCCAAGGCTTAGAATTATACTATTAGTACGTGTTAATCCTATGTACAGGCCTGCAAGAAGTTGCAGAAGAGCACCGTGATATTGCTAAGGAGCAGCTCAAAGCCCAGAAAGATCTAGCCAAGGAAAGGCTGTCCGAAGAAAAACAAAAGTGTCACCAGCTGTTCCGCCTCACTGTTGGAAAATCCGGGGATCCCCCTTCCCTTCAGGATTCAGACTAACAGTCTGAAAGTCCTAGATTTAAAGTTTAAAGTCCTAGATGAAATCATTTAGAGATATAAACCTAAGAAGAACTCTCATCTCACTAATGAACAATCAAGTTTCATAAAATATATATTTTCACCTAGCACTACTGCGCAATATAAACAACACGACGACGACGACGACGACGACGAAGACGATATTGATGAGTATAAAGGAGATGACACAGGCCGAGCCGCTACAGACCTCAGGCGAATCCTCGCCGCAGCAGAGGGTATTCTCCGGGACGCGTATATGCTATGCAGCGACAAATCACCGGAGCGAAAGATGACACAGCAGCGGGCAAAAAGGCTAAGTAATTTCCGTGGCGATGATGGCAGTATCACGAGCAGCGCCAAGGCCAATAAATTCCGCAGCTTTACGAATGAGTCTAGCCTAACATCCTATTTTCGGATACAAAAGCAGCTCCTCGCATACTACTATCGCGTAGTATTCGGTGCCGACGGGCATTTCACCCGAGACTGTGATAATCAGGTAGTGCCGCGAGACACCATCGAAGCAACCTCTATACAGCAAAAGGCCATGAAGGATATCATCAGGATATTACGGAGGCAGGAGAAGATGGTAAGAGAGAAGAATAACAATAACGATGATCACGATGACAATACCGAGGTCAATGGCGATCTTGATAATAATGACCATGAGCTTAAGCATGCCATCCGCAAGTTTTATATCTCTCTTATCTGCCAGACCGTCGGAAGCAGGCCATTCCGGTCTGCTATATTGAGCTTCTGCGCCATGAAGAGCCGGAAGAAGAGCTGGACTCGTCAGTCAGACAAGGAGCAGCGTAGGCTATGCACCTGGCATAAGCCAGGTAACTTTAACAGCAACCTACTCAAGTATTCACGACAGGAACGGGGCCCGTTCCGGGTTTTAGACCAATCACATAGGCTAGAATTGACAGGGATAACTCTATCCTAGCTGCGAGGCGGCTACAGCTCTGAATCCAATGGAAAACACATATAAAATAAAACCGCGCTAATGAAGACAGGGACCTACTGTACGCAGTCGTGGCGGTAACATGACAGGATACAACGCAACTGGCCCGTGCACGTTGCTAGGTCATCTATATTAGTTATTTCACATAACATAGTTATAGTTTTATTATACTGAGGTGTTAGGGTTGGGTTTGTCTATTACTACAGGTGAGATTGAGTCCCCACTATCGCATAAGTGATCCAAGCCCCACTTTTACATATTATGTGATTCATCTAAAATCACAGGTGATACAGACCCCAGTCCCTATCGCATATGTGATCGAGTCCCACGCCTGTCAAATATCAGAATCCCCTCTTGACTTCTTGGTTCCTGTCAATCAGAATTCTCACCTTCTTCTTCCCCACTTCCATCATCATCATCATCGTCAACGTTACTATCTTTGCCGTCTTCATCATGATGATGTCCGTGGAGAGTAGACTGTCGGCGAACCAATGTTGTCCCAGCATTAGCATCTCCTCCTGTAACACTGCCCAATTCCTCTATAAAACCTCGTGGAGGTATACAAACACCGAGCAGTTCTGGAATGGATGTTTTTCGCAAGCTGTGTAGATCACCGTCTGTAGCCATCTGAACCCCAGGGACTCTTAAGTCCCTGGAAAGATCTTGCATATTATTGCCAGGAAGAAGGGGCTTCAGGACGGGCTGGACAACATGCTTGTACGATGCCTCACAAATCTCCAAGAGGTTGGGGAGCTCGTCTGCAACAGCAAGCACCATGGCACGGAACTTATCCTCTTTTTTAATGCCATCGGTTGGATGAATCTTGTTATAGCACGTAAAGAGGCTCCTGGAGACAAAGACATAAATACCAGCGCCAAAGACGTCTGCCATCACTGTTAGTGGTCGCCAGGCATAGATCTTCTTGGCCAAGGTGCCTTCAGGAAGACCGAGCTTCCTGCTGAGATACTTGGCTATCCTCGTTGAAAGTGCCAACCCCGCGTTAGCGTCTATTCCGTTGTTGGTGAGAAAGTCTTCGATGTCTCTATTTGACCCTGTCGCGGCTGGGTTCGACCAACGATCCCATTCACGAACGAGCGACACTTTCATATCGATCAGTCGAATGTCGTCGATCGTCACCATGTCGGGGCTGTCGTGCTGAACGGCCTGAGCCCAACGTAGGGTGAAGCTGGATAGTGTCGCCGGGCCACCCTTGCGGATCTCGTCTGCCACCCTGCCCACGTTCCGGTCGAGTTCGGCGAGATAGCGTCGCGGGTGGCGGCCATAAAGGTGTGTCAGTGCATCAGCGAGCCGTTTCTGACCTCGGCCGCCGAATACCTCATGTAGGACGGCGGTACCTACATCCCTATTGTTCGTCCCATTTTCAGTAAAAGAGGAAAACCCTGTCTGTATTTAAGTCTGTGATTGGCCGGAGAGAGGGACCAGAGTGGGGTGAGAGAAAGCCTCTTTCAGTGAAAGCGGAGACCCCTGTGGGATTGGGGGAAGTACCGACGGCAGCATACTTTGCGCGGTAAGCGACATAGCGTCGACAGGGGTAAGGAAAGAGTCAAGTGAAAGACGATTGTATTGAAAGAGGCGAAGGTGCTTGCTAAGAAAGAACAGCCTGCAGCAGAAAAAGAACGTTTAATAGGAGAGGAGATTTTTCTAAGAGAGAGACACCTAAGGAATAATAAAAGAAAATAGGAAAATAGCTAGGAAAAGTAAAAAATAAAAAGAAATAGAAAGAGATAAAAAGATAGAGATAAAGAGAGATACAATGGGAGCGAATGGGCAATCATTGGCTGTCGTGCGTTCCTCGGTTGTGAGGTGACAAGCTTATGTGCCCACCATGTCAGCATGAAGTCGTCGTTAGGCACACCAGCCCGCTCCGCGGAGATCGATGAGCCCTGACCAGATGATTTGCATTACTGATTCGCCCTCAAAGAAGAAAACTTCCTGCTGCATTACAGATGTTGGCTGTAACCTAGCTTTCTCTCTCGCCTTATGATAAATACCGACGAGTTGCTTTATGTATGGCGACAGATAAGGTGGATGAACCCGCAAGATACGGTAGTTTTTTAACTTGGGTTGCTCAAAAGTCCTTAAACTATTGCTGCCTGGAATTTAAACCTGCGGCAATGATAACGCAGCTATGCACTTTGCCAGCCGTATTGCGCATTGCCTCTGTCGAGCTGAGGTGGCTATCTGCAAGTTTGCAGGGGCATCCCACCAATTGTCATACTCGAAGGAGGCCCGAGTGTTGATCGTTGACCAAATGACCTTCTTTATGTTTCAAGCGACATAATCTGACGTGGCATAGGGTCCGGGGAAGGGAGGTGATTCCGTCGTTGCAGCCTGATGGATCTTGGCATTGTTAATCAGACCATTGTTACGTGGGACTCTGATCACAACAGCGTGTCCACGATTACATTTTGAAACAGCAGGGGTATGCTTTCCAGCTTATCCGTTTTTTCGTTTTTTTTCGTTTTTTTTGTTTCCAGTTTCTTTTAACACCGATATGGATGCAAAGTGAAATCTTTACTGACACGTCCAATGACGACGGTTTTAGCCAGGCCCAATTACAAGGGCAACTACACTCGATTTGTACAATATTGCCTTTCATTAATTAATAGCCTTTATATTAAAATTTAATATTACTTGTACTTGCTGTTTTGCTACCAATCGTTCGATGGGTTGACTTGTGTGTCTTTTTGGTACAGGGTAAGGCTCGCTCGTCATTCACAATAATTGCCGCCCCGCCCGCCTTATGAACGGATCAACGCCTACTCCCTGACTTCGCTACGGGACCATCCATCCAGGGCGCTTTCTTTTTTGGCTGCGAGCCAAGGGCATGATCCTGGCGATAGTAGCGTGATTGTCCTGCCTTGTGCGTATAAGACTGGCCAGAGCTTAGCTGTCCTTTTGGCAATGCTGTCCTGCTTGTCGGTGATTGGTTGACCCTGCCGCCCCCGAGGTCTCCTTTCGGTAATTTTTGCAACGGACGGCCGACTTCAGCTACAACGTGAGGCTTTTGATGAGGTGGCTGGCGATCGTAATCTTGGGCGTTCCTCACGCGTGCGCCGTCTCGGTGGTGGGGGCTTCTCAATACCGTTCCCTGGAGCGGAGGCAATGAGGACATCGTGGTCGTCGCGTTACCAACGAACGACGGCGACAATTGCGGCTGCTGTTGAGGAAACCGCGATGACTGATGTTGCTGCTGTTGTTGTTGCTGTGTTTGGAGTATTAAACCTTTTTCTATGGCTATGATCCTTGTGCGCCTGCTGTAATACTGTCCTCTGTCTGCCGTGTTGATTGGGATGAATCCTTGTGAAGGTAGGGGTTATTGTTTGATGTAATGGTTTGGTGATATAGTATTATATTGGGTAGGTGTATTATATGGGATGGGACTGTTAATGATATGCTTTTCTGGTGGAAGTAAAGATGGTAGTTATTGCTATTACTGCTGTTGCTGTTTATAATTATTATATTTGGAGATTATAGTGGCTGATGTTATTTTTGCTAGGATCCTATTATACCCCTGGTATGCCACTTGGATCATTTATAGTGCTTTAATTAACTAAGGATGTCTATTGTTAGACTTGTTGTTTTCTATTGCTTTGTGGCATTGATCTAAAGCCTATATAAGGATAGTATAACTGATATAAGTATTGAGTTTGCTTGAGGTATGTATGCCTTGTAGTGCGGGATTTTTCTTTATTTTGGGGATATTGCCTAGCTGACTGTAAATGGCTTGTGTAATGGCTAATATTGGTGGTTTGTAGTGTATTTTAGACTGTGGTTGATGAGCCTTGTTATTACCTGTGCTGATGGGTTTTGAGATTGAATCCTTTTATATTAGATGAAATGCCAGACTAATAATATCGTTAATGATGTAAAGTAAGCTTATCTAGAGATCTCCTATTATGAAGTATTTTATATAGTGCTTGTTATATTGTTTAGTTATTAAATTGAGAAAGCGTTTTATTAAAGGATCCCTGAACTTGGCTATATAACTGTAGATATAGTTAAGGACCTGCCTTTTAGGGTTTGTAAGTATAGGTTAAGCTAGGATGCTATATTGTTGGTGCTATTGATATTATTGTCTTTTATAAGCTAAGCTTACCAATCTTCTTTATAAGCTATTACTATAAGACATTTAATGGCAGGTATTAAGTTGTCTTATTGTAGAGGCTTATTGTTCTTATAAAGACTAACTATATTAGTGGGCTAGGTATTAACCTAGTATATTATATAATCTATAATCTGTGCTATAACCGTGCCTTCCTCCTTTTTAATTTATAATAAAGACTGGATATCTAGAAAATGAAGAGTGAGGTTCTTTTGAAGATAGTGATAAAGACTATTATAGGCTTCTTTATTTAGTGAGCTTAGAAATCTACTTTGCTATGCTGTCTTTTGGGCTAACTTGGTAGTAGAACGGACTAATGAATTAGGCTTATTATTGCTATTGTTGCTGTCCTTTTTAGGATAAAATACCTAGTGAATATAAGTGGTATTATAGGTATTGCTTTTGAGATTATAAGTTAGGATAGTCTAGTCTAAGATCTGAATAGAGTTAGAGGTTGAGGTAGGAAATTCGCTTAAAGTTTTAAGTATTTAATAGAATATATTAAACTAGTATTGCTTATATAGGATAATGGCATACCTTAGGTTAGTTATATACTTTATATAGAAGGTAGTTTAAGACTTGTTTTGTTAATAATAATAAATAGTATAGATAGGTAATGATAATGATAATGGTTCTGTTATATTTATAGATGCTTAGAGATTTACTTATATTATTGAGTTGGTAACCTGTGATTTGATACTATTTTGAAATGTTAAATATGGCTTTCCTTGGAGAGGTGTAATACTAGTGGGTAATGTAAGGTCTCTACTGCTTACTTCTCTAAAGTGTAATAAGATGGCTAATAGGAAAGCAAGCTTTGCTTCTTAAATATAGAATATCCAGTATCTTCTTTTTAATCGCCTTTTTATTACCGTTTTGCTTAATAGAAAACAATGTGGGATCCTGGTTAAAGGCAGAGATAAGCTATAACTAGATCTGGCTATGAGTATTGGGTAGGGTAAGGTTGCGATGGTTGATATGAAGCTTGATATTAAGCTTGACTGGGAGGGTATTTATTTACAAGAGGAAGGATTAGTACTAAATTATTATTATTATATTATTGTATTATTATTATAGCTTGTTTTATAATATAAGGAGAAATAGAATAGAATTATAGTATATGGACCTAATAAGGAGGAGTTTATACTTTTATTATAAAATTTGCAAATCTATTATATTACTTAGCTTAGGATCTGTCTGCTTTATGATGGGCATCATAATCGCCGGAACGGTTGTCACAGGTTCAGAAAGGCAAGGACGACCAAAATCAGTGCAGCCTGGAAATTGGGAATGGATTACTGTGATCCAGGCGATCAATGCAGAAGGTCAATCGATCGCGCCGTTCATCATTGGTGCAGGCCAATATCACCTTGCGAATTGGTACCGAGAATGCAACCTCCCGGGCGATTGGGTTATTGCAACAAGCAAAAATGGCTGGACAGATAACCAGCTGGGTCTCGAGTGGCTAAAGCACTTTGATCAAGCTACAAGGGACCGATCAGTTGGTGCCTATCGTCTTCTAATCCTTGATGGTTACGAAAGCCACCACTCGGCCGACTTTGAGAGATATTGCAAGGAGAACAAGATTATTACGTTCTGTATGCCTGCTCATGCATCTCACCTACTCCAACCTCTTGATGTTGGGTGTTTTGCAGTGCTTAAACAGGCTTATGGTCGAGAAATAGAGCATCTAATTAGATGCTCTATAACCCATATTTCCAAGACTGAGTTCTTCCAGGCCTTTTATGCTGCTTTTAAAGCTACTTTTACAGAAAGCAATATCCGGGGAGGTTTTAAAGGCGCTGGAATTGCTCCTCTTAACTCAGAAACTGTGATGTCAAAGCTTGATGTGCAGTTACGGACCCCAACGCCTCCCGAGGAGGCAGCTCAACCTTCCTCTCCTTGGACTTCAAAGACCCCAAAGACAGCAACAGAGGCCCAATCTCAGTCTGAATACCTTGAAAGACGAATCAGAAGACATAAGAGCATCTCCCCAGAGTCGATTATAGAGGCTTTAAAGTCAAATACTAAAGCAACAAAGGCAATGATGCATGAGGTTATCTTATTGAGGAATGAGGCGCGAAATCTTCGAGATGCAAATGAGATACTAAGCCGGCGCCGGAGGGCAAAAAGGACTAGACTACAGAAAGGAGGGACTATGACTGTACAGGAAGCATCGCAAGCAATTGATCAGATGGATGTTGATATGCAGGTAGTTGCGGAATCGTCGAGAAGTGGTGGTCAAGGGAGGTCGGCGCGACCGGGTGGTCAGCGTTGTGGTGTATGCGGCAAAGCCGGGCATAATGCGAGGACCTGTCAGGTAGTTCCGGAATCATCTGGGCAAGAGTATAGTGAGTAGTTTTAATTAATTAGATCATTAGTTGTGGTTTTAATTATATTTAAAAAGAAATAGCCAAGATTTGCGGTGCATATGCTTGTCTGGTGCATAAGCTTATCAACCACGTTAGACCTTGTCAGGTTACAAGTTTCAGCATGGGCTGTTAATTGCTGACTGAATACAATAACCCCTGACGGTGTGTTCAGCTCGCCCAGAAATGAACCAATAGCGGCTGATAGCTTGGTTCTAAATGGTGCACGAGAGCATCAACCCCTGTAAAGCGGCGAGAAAACAAACCCCTCATCTCGGGTATTTATTCCCCAGAATCACCATCTCTTTCTTCGAGGTAAGCTTATCTCTTCTTTTCCTCATTGCATCTACACTTGTATAGCTAGCTACTCACGACACTATGGTAGCCAAAGAAGCACAGAAAGAGTTAGAGAAGCAGCTAGAGAACGACGATCGCGATGTCGCCGATCTATGGAAAGAGGCTCTCAAGCGCTATGAGAGTATCGTCGGTTTCGGTCTCCAACCCAAGTTCAACAACGTCCAGTCAATGCTCGACTTTGGAACTGATCAGATGAACAACTTTCATAAATTCAGGCACGACAAAGGCAAAGTCGATCGTTTGAGAACTTTGTTCGCGTCCAACTTGGATCTCGTGGAAAAGGGCGCAAACCAAGTCATCGCCGCCGCAGCACCAGCATTTCCACCAGCCGCTGCTATCGGAACAGCCTTGACCTACATACTCCAGGCCTGTCGATCTGTTTCAGCGGATTATGACATTGTCATTGCTTTCTTCGACGATATGAATAGTTTCCTTGGCAGGATCTCTATTTTGGAGACCAGACTGCCCAAGCACAAGGCTTATCAGAATTGCCTCATGGAAGTCTTCACATCCCTTCTTAATATGTGTGGTTTTGCGCACAAGTACATTGAACTTGGTCGTTTCAAGAAATGGATCTCCAACCTGTTCAAAGGTGATGATGGAGAACTTAGCGGAGCACGCAAGAAAATGAACAAGAATCTTGATCATCTTCAGCAAGCGACCGAATTCGCTATTCTCGGTAACACAGAAGAGACTCTTGCGATGACATCTCAACTTGATGAGAATCAGAGATCACATGCTGAGATGCTCGAACGAGTCGGACATACCATCGATACTATTCATGAGAACACGGAGAATATCAGGGGTGACATTGCAAAGATCCTCAAGCTCTTTGGCGGGCAGAAGAAGAAGCTACCATGGAGAAGCCGCAAGCAAATAAACCTCCCTCCTCCAGCAGCATTCGAAATTTCATGCCTATTGTTCCCAACGATGACCACGAGTACCAAGCTCTCAAAGAAACACTACTACCAGACTCATGCAGCTGGGTCTTTTCTGAGCCTGAATGGGAAGAATGGCTGAAATTTCCCGAGGGTACACGTCCAATCCTTGCTCTCATAGCAGAGCCCGGCGCTGGAAAGAGTCATATGGCTGCTTCCCTGCACGACAAACTTGCCCAGCGAGCTGCCGAAGATGAAACAGGAAATACCTGTGTTGCTCACTTTTACTTCCGAGAGCAAGACGATTCTTGGGGCATTTTTCTAGGTGGTATCATCACGGTCATCAATCGTATCGCTGAGACAAATCACGCAGCTTGCGAGAGAATCAACGCTCAGATTGCAAAAGATGACAATGAGATAAACGCAAACCTCTGGCAAGAACTCGTCCAACACCTTCTGGCTGATGTCTTTGGGCCCGAGTCAAAGTTCAATTTGTTTATTGTCTTTGATGGACTAGATGAGCTTCGCGACTGGGGCAATTTCAAATTGTTTCTGTCCGACTTTTACAACGATAAAGGACTCAGAATCTCTATCGCCGTGACATCGAGACCTGAGCGGCTCGATGATATTCCTGAGAAAACCAAGTTGGTAAAGATTGAAGCTACTAAGAAAAAGCAGACTCAAGATCTCAGAGCTTTGATCTGGAGTGAGATGAACTCGCTCAACAATCTCAGACGATTCAATCGCTATGTTCAGCAGAGAATTGCCAACACTATTGAAGAAGCATCTCCAAGTAAGTATTCAGTATATTGGTCACTTTGATGTAAGGTAGCTAACATTACATCAGACATGTTATATGCCCAGCACATGCTTGCTCGTCTGGACGGCATGGGTCGCGAAGGAGCAATCCTTCGAGCCCTCGGTGGAGAAAAACCCAAAACTCTGCACGAAATCTACGAAATTCACCTTGAAGAATGTCAGCGTCGCATGCCGCCAAAACACAAAGAAGTAGCCGCTTCTTTACTCCATTGGGTCGCTTTCGCCAAGAGACTACTGACCCTCACCGAGGTCCAATCTCTCGTCAAATTCCTCGGACAGGATGAGAAGTTTAGCATTGAAGAGATTCACGAGCTCTTCGACAAGTTCTTCAATATCGGTGGGCCAGGCTATGATACAGAAGTCATGGCGAGGATTCAGGCTAGTAAAGCCACAGCTGTACAAGACCTAAAGCAGGATGAAGATGATGGCCATGATAACATTTACGACGACGGACCGCTTCCTGTTACTTTCAAAGAGCGGTCTATGAGACACTACTTTACCAACAGCGCTCAGAACGCTTCCCCTTTTAGATGGGGACCCTCAGAAGCGAATCGAAGGATGCTAGTGACAAGCGCAGACCTTCTCCACCAACCCCGCTCAAGCGTTAGTGAGAGTCTACTCAAGTACTGCGCTGTCTGCTTCGTCACACACTTCACCATGCTTAAGATTGAAGACTACACAGCTCAAGAGCAGATTGAGGTTCTTGAAGCTTTTGCAGAGGTCATGTCTAACAAGACGGGCGTAACCGAGATCTTTGGTAAGACTGGATATAGGTATGGATCGCTTGGTGGTACGACTGTGACAGATGGTAAAGTTTCAGATTGGGCGAAGTTGCTTGATAACGCGGAGATCAAAGAAAAGACGAGCGATTTCTCTGTTGAGTGGTGGCAGCGTGTTGCTAAGAATCCCCCAACTTGTCGACTCGATATGGCCAAGGGCTATTTGCGTCATCTGCACCAGGCGCAGAATGAGAAGGAAGCTGTTGAAGCGTGGGGGAACTTACAAGGCGTTCTAACAGCGGTATGTTATCTTTCTCATGTGATTAGACCAATGCTAACTTGTTTGGCTAGGCTGCCTCGACCAAATTGCTAATGGATCAAGCCGTCATCAACTTCCCTGAGCTCTTCGAGGGCGAAGACGCTTATAGCAAAGACATCGATCCATTTGATGAAACAGCTGCTAGTCTAGGTATTCTGAACCTTTTCGGTGAGGAGATGAAACCCGATGCAGCAGCGCACCGCGCCATTTCACAAGTTCTCGCGCAGCTTGACCTTGACGATCCGGCAGAGAAGACATGTCGACAAGCCCTTGAACTCTGTAACCCAAATGACGATGAGTGGTACAGAGCTTCAACCGTGTTGTCGACCCTTCTCTTGGAACGCAAGAAGAAGAAGGAAGCATACGAGGTTGCAAACACTGCAGTTGAGGCTCTGTCCACTCACGAAGTTCCTCCGGCGTTGAAGAGACTCGTGTATACAACATGTGCCAGGGCTCAGCGAAAACTTGGCCATTCTGACGCCGCTCTTGAGTCATTCGCTAAAGCGAAAGCCAGTGATCCTGAGGGAATTACCCCAGGTGAAGATCTCGTTGATGAACTCAAGGTGGCTGAAAGAAAGAAGGACAAGAGTGAATATATCCAGATGCTGAAGCAGTGGACTCTCGTAGAGAGAATCACATGGATCGCGTCAGACTATATCAACGAAGGAGAAGATCGACACGCTCACTTCTGCGACATCGCTTCAGAGACAGGCGAGCAGAAGTTCATCGTCAAGTTCTATGAAGAAGCCATCGCCTTCATGGACAACCTCGACGCCGGTACACCGCTACGCGTTGATCTTGCTATTATCTACTTTGAAGTTTGTCAAGAGCCTGAAAAGGCACTCGCGGTACTGGACCAGGTTTTTGATAGCCGCGCAACAGGTATTCGGTATCCTCTTCTTGGCGTGACGGCATTGTACGTGATGATAGGAGCTGTTGGCCACATGACAAACGTCCAGCTAGAACTGTTCCGAAAATCTCGGGATCCTGCATACAAGGCGGAGCGGCTTGCGTCACTGGCTGGTATCATGCAGCGTCCGTTGCCATTGTGTGTTCCGCCGACTTCATTGGGATGGACGAGTTCGCCGAGGGTTGGAGCTGCTTATATGTACATGGTCATGGGACCGTTGGACAAGTTTCAAGAGACGGTGCAGTCAATTCTGGATGATTGTTTTGTTGGTCTTGCTGATACGGTGGGATGGAATGATTCGTACTTTTACCTTCTGCTTGCGCAGGCGTTGGCGCTTATGAGTACGGCATTGAGGGGCGATGAGATGTTAAGGAGATATGCGAGAATTGTTGGGTCTTCTGTGTTTTCGAAAGTAGACGGGACTGAGAATGATGGAGAAGAAGAGGCTGCGGAAGACACTGCGGAAGATGCCCCGGCTGAGGCTGAGGAAGCTAAAGAGAGCCCGGCGGAACCAAAGAGCCAAGAAGAGCAGACAGAAGAAGGTGATGCGGAAACGAGCGACACCAGCGACGACGAAGACTCCATCGGCACACCCCCCACCGACGAAGGCGACCTCCTCGATCCCGACGACGCCATGTACGCCTGCGGCGGCTTCTGCAATCCCATGCGCGAATACCACTGGTGGGGCAACAGCTCTATGTATCTCTACACGACATTTGCATCAGCTATGATCTGCGATGAGTGTCAAGCAGAGTATGATGCTATTCAGCGCGGAGAGAAGAAGTTCAAGGGAAGGTACTTTTATGGTATTGGGCAGGACAAGTTAAAGCTTCCTGTTGAAGGGTGGAGGGGTGTTAAGAATGGGATTTTGAGGGTTGATGGGTTGGAGAGGATGAGTATGGGGGAGTTTTTGAAGATGTTGGAGAGGGAGGTATGTAAGGGGGCTTGGGAGAGACTTTGGGCTGGTGATGCGTTTTGATTAAGGTTAGTCAGTGATTATTTATTTCCAATTTGAATGGTTATTGCTTGCTGCAGCTTGCTGAGGCCGAGGCGATGTACAAGCGAGCGGTAGAAGGCAAGGAGAAGATACTCGGCTCAACTCAACCTAGTACTACACACACACACACACACACACACACACACACACACACAAGTCTATTACGCCCGGTAGGCCATTGCCCAGAGGGCTCTATGAGTTAAAAATACATACATCTCGCTAGTTGTTGCCTTGATCTCGCCAAGCCCATGTGGTTCTTGTCTTGTTCTTTCCAGCCTGGTCATCGCTTGTCTCCTTGATCCCCATAATTGTTAGTAATAGCAGGTCAACTTGAAGCCCAATTCCTCCAAGTGTTCAGTTTCGTTTCCTATCTTCGGCGGCTAAAGCGGTGCCTGCTTCTGGTTGCACGGGGCAGTCATTAGTAGGTATAAGTTTATGGCCGATAGCTTAGTAGTGATGTTGTCATCTCTGTTCCAGGTGACCTGTGGCGATTGCGAACCTGATTGTGGCTCGTACTGCTTCCATGTTCGGTGTCCACTTTTGTCCGTCTGATGCAGCTTTGCCCCCCAAATGAAAGGAGAGGTTGCCGCGTTTTTCCTCTACGCATTGAAGCATCATCTCCTTGCGCTGTGCCATCCATTTTACACATCGGAAGAGGAAGTGCTCTACCGTTTCTTTTGCTTGCCCGCATGGGCATTCATTGGTCACTGCTGCTCCAATTTGATACAGGTAGCCGTTCAGTCGTGCCATTCTGGTCCTGAGTTGTGCCAGCACGCTGGCTTCCTTCCACGGTAGCTGATCGTACAATAGCCGAGTATGTTTACCAGGCAGAGCTGAGTCGACCTTTCTCGAATGTCTGCCAACTCCGTCTGGTAGTTTCCTCTCCCTTCGCAAGTCTGCTCTCGTTCGACTGAGAATTGTCGTCTTTGCTTTGCTTGTTCCTATGCGTGGTGCGACGTACGGCTCTGTTGCGTGGCGGGCTGACATCTTGGCTATCCTCTGGATTTTGAGCTCACTGTCAGATGGTAGCCAGATGAGCCTGACTCTATTCATGTCTCCTTTGAGCTTTTCTATAGCATCATATATCTCCCGAATGTGCCCCTGGCCCGATTGCTGGCGAGGGTTACCTATAGCTTGTGCCGCCGATCTGTTACTCGTCAAAATCACTAAAACCCGATACTTCATCTCTGGTAGATATTTGAGATCACGAGCGACGGCTGCTAGTTCGGCGGTGTACGGGTTGTGTTCTTCCGTCGTCCCTAGCGTGACCAAGAAGGTCTCGATGACCTTGCCGGCTCTCGCTAAGGATATAGAGATTCGAACGGTTCCTCCCATGCCGACCAGATCGTTTCTCGCCGAGCTGCTTGTCGCTATTCTTACTGCCCATCCTGCTTTGGCTAACATTCTAATTCGTCGGTCGTATTGACCTGCATTCGGGTGATTCTGTATCTGATGAATTATATCGCCGATCAGAAGCAAATCTCGGCTCTCTGCAGGAAGCTCTCACCACCCCTGGTCACACTTCTCGCCAGGGATTCTGCGCCTAAGCGGAGATATGAATCTCCGGAAAGCTTTGATTCCTCGCAAGAGATTTCGGACCGGATTTGTCCGTGGGAGGGTGTGTATGTCCACCCAGAGTTTACTTGCTCGTCTCCAAAACCGTTCGTAAATGGTCGCTATGTGAGCTTCCGCCTCAGCTACTCCTGTCGCCACACTTGTGAAGGACCCTATGATCGCCTGCGCTCCTACCTTTTGAACTCGATGAACGGCATATGCCGACGCCGTCTTGCACGCATGCATCCAGACATTGGAAGCGTAGTCTACCACAGGAGCCACCATAGCTGTAAAAAGCTGCCTCGTTGTCGAGGGAGCCATTCCCTTCAGTCGTTTCAGTTCCATCGCAGCTCTTAAATCCTTGGTTGCTGCCCTTGCGATGTGTTATTTGTAGTGAAGCCGTGAGTCCATGATGACCCCCAGGATCTTGACCTGATCCTTCGGAAAGACTCTCTCACCCTTAATAGTAAATGGTTCTGAGTCTACCCTGCCTGTGTACCTGGTGAAATGTATGATCGCTGTCTTTTCCGCCTCAATCGTCGCACCGCTGCGTCTCTCCCAGTCAAGTGCTTTGTCAATTATTGCTTGTATCCCTCTCCGGTTGCTCCCTAGTCCTACAGTCCAAAATCATCCTCTACCAGAGTTGATTTTATTGACCCACTTTAAACCTAGTAGGGTTGATTACCGCCAGGGTGTAGAGTTGATTTGACATTGTTCTATATAAAAAGATATATAATAAGCGGACTAAGAACTAAACGGTAAATAGTGCAGCAACAGGCAGCCCAATACTAAGCCGACCCTGTAAAATAGTCCCATATCATACAGTAGCCTTAGTTGAGCTAACCCTATGCAATTGGCTCAATTGCGCCATAGTTCGATTAATAGTGGCAGGCACAAAACGCCCTCGTCATTCATCTGCTATCCTCAAACGTCATAATAACAACGGATACTCTTGGCGTTCTGGTTGAAGGCCGTGCATGCATAGGTACCTCCTGCAACGCCCACACTCTGAGCCACCGGGCCCTGACAATTGTCGCTAGTGAAAATGGAGCAGGTGGTCATCTTGCTGCCAGATCTGGTGAGACCGACTGCTCGGATGGACTGATCGATTGGCAGACACGGAGAGGTTCCACGGAATCCAGTATAGCTGCCTGAATCTGCGCATTTACAGTTTCTAAAATGGTGATCAGTTAGAGAGAAAGAGCAAAATAGTCGGTGAAAACACGGAAGAGACAATGAAAACCAGGGCATTGCTTACCCGCAAGTATGCCACCACACATTCCCCGATCCTGTTGGACCTGCAGTGGCTAGGGTAGCCATGGCGAGGGCGATAGGATAGAAGATATTGACCATTTTCAAGATAAGTGAGTAAGAATGGATTTTATAATCGAGAAAGACTGCAGAATGGAGTCGCACTGCGTTTTTGTTGCTGAAGATACTTAGGGAGTGAGAGCTGGGGGATACTAAGTGAAGAGAACAGCAGCCTGTTTTATACTCGAATATTGTCGAGTTACCTGGTTCTCTTCCATGACCGTGCGTTGCATATTCACTGGCTCATTCTCATTAACCCACAGATAAAGAAGAGATCCGAGGTAATCGCCGGGATCCTATGGTGTAAATACGATACTTGGCATATTATTGGCTAGCTCCTTCTAATCGGCAAATATCTGACCCAGTAATTAAACAGTAATGAAAATACAAGCAAGTTTAGGGCTTAGTGCTTAGTGCTTCCTGTTCGCCGCTTACTATTTACCGCTTCCGAGTTGCCGCTTACTATTCTCACAACAATCTGGCGACGATGTCTGTTAGACTCCGTTGAACATTCTTACTCTAGTGCCTTGAGGAACGAAGAGAGGAACGAACGAAGTGACGAAAGGTCTTATGCCGTTGCCCCCGAACTTAAGAGCTTCGCTCTAATTGGTGCAGCCGTTCGCTTCTTCTAATTCGCCTAAAATCATCGTCCTTTTTCACCCCTTTGCCTATGCCTACGTCAATCCTCCACGTGTTTTGGAGACGTGGCATATACATGATGGTGTTACACAGGCAGCCACCTCAAGATAAGATGTCTCACGATGATACCAGAATTGTCAGAACAGCGTTACAGGCCTGTTGCAGGTTGAGCAAGTCTAGTATCTTGGCTTGGCCTCTTCAGATATAGAGACGAGGAGGGAGAACGAACGAAAAGGAGGACACAACACATCTACAGATCAGTCACAGACATCAGGATCATCATCAATTAATCATTCCTGGTTCTCCATGCCTTGGGGAACGAAAGGTCTTATGCTGTTGCACCCGAACTTAAGAGCTTCGCTCTGATTACGACTCTGCGCTCTACATGTATGTGGCTGCTCTATTGGATCTTGGGAGGGAACAGTTTGGGCTTAGCCTCGTCCTTTCATTCTCTTCAAATCAACTTGTGGTGTGCTTCTCTTATTATCATAAAACATAGGTATGCCCTCTACCCATCCAGCCAGCTCTGGGCTTTCTCTACAGTCACCCGGCTTAGCAGTTCGAGCCGAGCCTCCGCAGCTGCCATGCCAGCAGGGATTTTATTCCCGACGAGGTCCCTCTGACGCGCCTTCGATACTAGCATGATGCCGTCGAGCGACGGGCAGCGCGACAGCTGCACGTATAGACTGTATGGGTCGCACTGGCTTGGCACCATCTTACCATCGATATTCGTCGTCCTGGTTCCGCGCAGTTCCAACGCCACCCGCCTCAGCGTTCTCCCTTGGACTTTGTAGTCGGTGCATGCAAACGCTGGAGTGCACGGCAGGCCTTTCCGGGTGACGTCATGCCGCTGCCATGGACGTTTCCGCTGGCATTCTATCTTTATGCTCATCGGCGTCAGCAGTATTGTCCCGGGCGGCATGCCGACGAAGTGGAAGTCCCTAGTCGTTTCCGCCGTGAGCAGGATCCCCGCCGGGGGCCCAAAGTGGAGTATAGTATTGGCCGAGACCCGGTATCCGGGAAATGTCTTGTCGACGATGACTTCCAAAGCCGTATAGCTGGCCCCGTTGACGAGCTTGAGGCCCTGGTGCGTGTTATGGTTGACGACGACGGGCATGCCCGGGACGAACATGAAGACGGCCGGCACGGGGATGGCGCTATCGTCGCCGTGGTTGAGGATCATGAGTGCTTCCTCTTCCGTCGGCTGACCGTCCTTCCACTTATGGTCGGATATGAAGATGCGCAGTGTTGCTTGGTGCTGCCGCTAGAAGGCCAGAGTGGCTTCCATGTTGAGGTTCCAGCGGTTTCTATTAAGCGGCGTGACGACGGTGATGCCCGATTCCCACGGTATCCGCCTGCCTTCTTGATAGCACCGGCCATTGAGGAGGTCGACATCCGACTGGTCTTGGATTCCCAGCCGGATCCGCGTCAGCAGACCTCGCAGTTCAGGGTCGCCGGCGGCGCGGACCTGCTCATCCAGCATGACAACGGCGGTAAATCTCCTCCACAGGGCGTGAGCTTTGTCGTGCTGGCGCCTCTGCTCTACCTTGAACGAATCCTGTTCAAACCAAGAGATAGCTGTGCTGGGTAGCAGGATAGACCTCTCCTGTACGGGACGGAACTGGTGGAAGTCGCCACAGAAGAGCACTATGGGGATCCCTCCAAAGTCCTTTGAAGACCCTCGGAGCCTACACAGCTGCTCGTTCACTATCCAGAGAGTACGTGCCCCGAGCATGCTGACCTCGTTGATAATTAGGAGGTCCCTTTCCCGCCAGTCCGTCCGCGAAGGGCCGTCCACATATCGATCGGCGGGCGTGCAAGATCCGATACCATCACTAACCGCGTCCCTGCCCACAGCCATACGTGATGCATCTTTGGAGAAGTTGCAGGCTGAGTGGATTGTGATGCCGTTGATGCGCGCTGCTGCGGTTCCCGAGGTTGCCGTGACCAGCAGGCGATTCGAGATCCCCTTGCTTGCGAAAAGCTCGACGAGCGCCTCAATGACCCGTGATTTCCCGGTCCCACCTTCACCGCCGACGAACTGGCATAGCTGAGGGATAGGTTCACTATTCGCGCCCTCGCTCCGGTGTACCAGGTCGAGTTGGCGGCAGACTAGTAGAAAGGCGATCGATTGCTTTCTGTTGAGGGTGGAATGCTCTGCGAGTTGTCTCCCCGCCACCAGGAAGGATGTCGACGATCCAAAGCAGATGCCTACTGTCAGGCCAGCATCAGGGCTGCTCCCCTCGGGGTTTGCGGCCGTCGGCTGGATATCGTGGCCCCCAAACCTGCTCAGTACACTGTTGACAGTCGCGTTCCCCTCGGATAAGCCCTGCATTCCCTGTATCATCTTCACTGCCTCCCTGGAAGCGCTCACCTGCTGTGACTTGATAGACCTCAGCAGCCTCTGTGATGGAACTTCGGCTTTAATGGATGGCCCTCTCGGCAGAGGTACTGTCACTGTCCTCGCTCCCCGTTCGGACTGCAATCATGGCACGAACCAGCCGTTGAGCCC
>NC_030988.1:5106670-5109233 GCF_000149955.1 Fusarium oxysporum f. sp. lycopersici 4287 | reverse complement strand
CATCGCCGAGAGCTCTTCTAAGCCGGCCGTGATCTGACCCGCTCCACCTGCACTCCTCATAATATCGGCCAGCCGCGTGGCGTCTCCGATGTTGTCGCAGCGGTAGGCGGCTTTTGCTTCATCGTCCCTTTCGCTCACGCCGACGCCCCCGCCATCATCCCCCAACCCCGTCTCCCCAGCTGCGAGTTCATCATTCGCAGAGGACGCAGCCCATTGTCTAGCATCGCGCTTTGCGTCTTCCGCAGACCGCCGGAGCAGCTGGACATTGTCCAGCACGAACAAGAGCCTCCGGCTTAGCTTCCCCTTCTTCCTCATCTATATGTCATTGATGTCGCCAGATGACTCGGATATGAAGCACTCCCATGGCACGAACAGTGCCAAGTGCTGCACGGCAGCCCTAGAACAATAAAATCAGCCGAGGGCAAGAAGCATAATATGGAAGCGGTGCATCGAGGTTTGATGGTGTGTGCCGTACGAACCTCCTGTGGCACGGCCCGTCGCCATCATCCTGGGAAAAGTCCATGCTCAGGAATCCATCCAGACAGACGACGGCATGCTTGCCTGGCCTGCGCAGACGCTGCACCCACTGATCTGAGAACGGCGCACCGTCTTGGAAAGGTATCTCGCCCCATGCAACGGTGGTGGTGGCGGCGGCTGCGGAGTTCCTCCCATTCCCCCTGCGCTTCAGCATCACGAGCGACATATAGTCATAAAGGCACAGGCCGTGAAGCACCGCCCCACGGTGAGGGTATGCCTCAAAGTAGGAGACTCTCTGGCCTGTCTGCTCCACGAGCACGGCGTCATTCATTGGCTCGCCGTCCGCAACCTCTTCGCCGCTCGCATGGCGAAGATAAGACCATCGTCGGAAAATGCGCCAATAGAGCACAGACACGTTCGCGAACGTCCACGCAACATTGCCGGAGAACTCTGTTTGATATCCCAGCAGATGCGCCACGACCTCGACCTGCGACAGTGGCCGCTCCGTAAAGACACGGTTGGCCACCTTCATCAGGAACTGTCTTGCTTTGTTCTGTCTGCCCTCGCCTCCGTCAGCCGCATCCCCTTGGTCCGCCCCATGATCCTGCCTCTGCTGACCGTCCAACGTATCCAATGCCTCTGATGCGGCGGCCATGCGCTTCCACACTGGATCCTCGACCTTGGTCGCATAGTTCGTCAGATAATATACCAGCGCCATGGTCTTACACTGCGTCGCGATGAACGAGATGTCGTGGTTGTGTCGGAGCCCGACGGCAATTGCCTTGTTCCACCTGTTTACCATGCTGTGTGACCGTCGGATCTGCAACACGCCGTCCGGGTTGAACGCCGTCTTCTCGACCAGCTTCCACGGAGCCTTGAAGCGGCAGAGGTCCTGCTTGCCTCCTCGCCTTCCTAACGAGTACTTTACGCATGTCGGGCTGTGAGTGTGAATCTGCGTCGCTCTGGCGCAGAAGTTGGCTTCTTCATCAAAGGACGCAGCAAACTGCGGACTGTTTTGAAGAAGTGGCGAGATGTCCGACGTTATCGATCTCTCAGCGCGAACCGCGCAGAACGCCTCCTGGTCCAAATCCTGTATTGTTCATACCGCGATATAGTCAGCCTAGGAACGAAATCGTCTCCGTTTCGTGATCTGGGCCGTTACTGTGATGATGGCGAAGACGTACCTCAGAGAAGATGCTATCGACGTACTCGATGATACTGCTGCAATAGGACGCTCCCTCCTCACCACATACGTCCGTCAACACTGAATTTAGTCTCATATTTCCTTGAAGCCACAATAACCCGTGGACATGGAGTGCGCCCCATTCATTAGTCTCCACGGCCCCAAAATACTGGCTGATATGTCCAAAGACTGACTCCTCGCCCACCTTGATATAGTGCTCGAAGAATAATGAGATCTCCCTGTGGAAGAAGATGGCCGAGCTTACCGGATCGGAGAACGCCAGTCGCGCACGCTTGTAGGCCATATCTAGACTCCTTAGGAATGATTCAGCTTCTTCGGGATCACGGCTGCGGTACGCCGCCAGCCTCAGCTTGACCGGATTGGTAATGTCGTTTGGATTAAGCGTAAACCAGATGGCGGGGATGCCGTACCGGATGATAAGCGACTTGATCTTGCGTCGCAGGCTCGGACGGTGCTCCCTCGACATCGGTTGTCTAAATCCGTACAGAGAAAGGCTTTTGAGCAGCTCCTTGATGCCCTCGTCGGCGGTCTGGCCGGAGAGCTCAAGCTCTTGCTGAGCCAGCCCCAGCCTCTCTCTCTGCTCAGGGAGTGCACGATGCGCTCTACAGAACGAAAGTCCTTCCTCAACACACTTAACATGCTCACTCGGCGGTTCCTTGACCTGACGCCCAAGTTGAAGATGAGAAAAGCGAAGATGTGATGGGTCGCGAAGCGCCCGCCGTGCCGCCTCAGTACCGCCTCAGCCCATGTCGCGAGACTCATGTTCCGCGACGCCACGAGGCTCCTCGCCGACGCCCCTGCGCCTGCGTCAATGCCCGTATCCTCTTCGCCGCCAGCGATGGCGATGCTTTCTTCCACTAGCCGAGGGCCGCCGGTGCCAAA
>NC_030988.1:5094676-5106512 GCF_000149955.1 Fusarium oxysporum f. sp. lycopersici 4287 | reverse complement strand
AACAAGGGATCCTTGGAGTCGGCAAAGCCATCGCCCCGAGACACTGAAATGTATGGCTCCAGGCTGAGCCCTTGCCGTACAGATGCCGATCCCGCCCATCCTTCCGCTCTGCCACGTCCCCCAGCAGCCCGACCTGCCTCATTTTCGGCATCCTCGCCCACGGCTTCCCAGGCGAACTGTAGCCTGTCCGCGTCCGTAACATCCGGCTGGGCGCCGAGTGCAAACATGCCGGATGAACTGACTTCGTGGACGACAGCCTCAGGATTCTTAAGGCCAGCGCCCGGACGGCCTTCTCCCATTCCCTCGGGACCTCCGTTGTTAAACAGTGCTTCATCGTCTCGGCTCGCTTCTTCGGGGCGGTCAGCCCCTCCTTGTTGTTCATGCCTGAGCATGGCCATGATGTCGTCAATGTCCACAGCGTCGTCATCATCTATCCCGCGCTCCGCAGACGGCACTATCTGGGCTGTGCGTACCTTTTCCCAGGCAGATGGTTTGTTATGCTCGATGTGCTTAAGGATCTGTGGCGGCACGTCGTGAGGTGGAGCTCCCCAGCTGTCCAACTCGGCCACATCGATTTCAATGTCCCCATAGTGAGGGTTGTTTATCCGCAGCCAGGCCAGCGCCCTCTCGACCACACGACGCCGTACGGACAAAAGCCTCGACAGATCGCTCGGATACGGTTTCTGCGCACCGTGCCACGAAACGTGTATCTCGTCCATGACCTGGACGAGGGGGTGAGGCAGGACCCTAGTGACGAGCTCCTGAACGTTGTTGGGAAATACCGTGATGTGTCCCTTGACGTGCTTTGGATATGCTGCGCCCTGTCGTTGCCCATCCACAATGTTGTACTTCGTGATGAATCCGTAGCATGAATTCAGGCTGATGAGCTTCTCTTCAACCGGGGTGAGTCCTTTTAGTTCCTCTGGGAACATATGCTCACATCCCAGGCCAACGTGCAGCCGGGCAGCAGCCGACAGATAATCTCTCATCAGGCAGCTCACGCATTCCGGGCAGGCCAGAATACGACCTCCGATGGGGAAGCATTTGCGGCAGGTAAGAGGTGAGCCGTCGCGCTTTTCCACAGAACTAGACTCCCACTGGTCCCATCTTAAATCTTCCAGCTCGCTTTTCCCGCACTTCCGGTAGCACACCGCGCATGTCCATATAGGCAAAGTTTCGGTGTCGTGAAAAGCACTATTGAATGCCTGCACGGTCGACAGCTTCCTCTCCTGCGGGACGGGCGTACACCATTCTTTGTCCAGGGACAGCCGCTCTTTCTCGGCGAATTCTTCATCCAGGCAGCGCAAAACGCTAGCAACGTCCTCTTCCCACTCTTGCTCTGTTCTTTCCTTACGGGCGCCTGAGCGAGCCCGTTTTGCTGGCGGTCCCTCTCTGCCGGCTGTATTCGTCTTCCTCTTTCGCCGGGGCGCACTCAAGGTCGATGAAATATCTGGTCCTAGGCCTGGCTCTGTCACTGCCACCGCCATTGCCGGAGCCTCCTGTGCAGCCAGGATGATTTGCCTTAATGTTTGCTGTTCTTGTGCCTCTCGAGCCCGCGTAGGCGGTCGTACGCGTTTGCCTCGTTTGGACCCGAACGGTGCTGGGGGAACATCAGTCGCTCGGTGCTGCGGATGCTCCCTTCCCAGGTTGGAGTCCTCGCGGCCAGATCCTGAGCGCAGCGGTTGCTCCACGGATGCTTGCTCTTGCCCGCGCGTGGCCTCCCTAGGTCGTATGGCCCGCGGGGCGACGGCACCGGGGATGGCGGCCTGGGTACGAGTGACTGGCCTCCCACGGCGCCGCTTCTGGTGCTTTTCCTCTTCCCTGACTTCGCGCGTCTCAGAGGAGGCTTCACTCTCCAGGCTTTGTTGGGTTGGCCGCGGGCTTGGGTAAGCTTGCTCGCCTATCTCGGGGAACCCTATAGACTCCCTCGGCTGGAGGTCCCGCAGCAGAGCGCGCCCTTCGTTAGCTCTAACCGCCGAACGACCTCGCCTGTTCCTGATGTGACAGACCAGACCGGGGATTGCCGGCCGTGTGTGTCTGCGTGAAGGCTCCTCTTGGTCATTGATCAGTCCTGCTATTCCTCCTTCACCGTTGTTGCCTATGCCTTGCGGCTCCCTTGGTAGGACTGGTCGATGAGGAGGAGCCTGATAAGCCGTGGCCGGGCGAGGCCAAGGCAAGACCCCATGTGAAGGTCCTCGTCGTCTGTCATCCTTCTCAACTATATCGTTTGGTTGAAGGCGATTCTCCTGATCTACGTTGTGGGTCGAGTCGTCGACGTCGGATCCATGGGTCCATGTAGGTGAGAAGGACCTGCCTCCTGTGTCCGTGTTGTGTTCCGTCATACCTTGCTCTTCTCCTCTTATTCCACTCCTTGCGGCGCGTTCGGGAATTGTCTGATGTCTTTACGATTGCCGGGTCCCGAAAGCGCCTTGCTAATGTTCCAGCGTCTTGCGGGAAAGCCGTGTATGATTTGCTATAAACTCCTCCGCTGGCCTTTAACTCTCGACTTCTAACCCAGGTCCCAGGACGCTGTCGCACACCTATATGGAGACCTGTGTGTTCACCCTTCGGACCCCGCTCCCTCCCTCATGCTCGTTCCTTCTCAGTCTGGAATCTTGACCCCGTACCGTTCATGCGTGAACTCATCCCCGTATTCGCTATCGTCAAGCTTTTCTGGACAGCTCCTGAGACACTTCGCGCTGCCTTCGACCCTGCACCACGCGTCTGAGCCGTGGTTCCACGCCCAATAACGACTATCCGTCAGAGACAAAAGCCCACCGCCTGGCTCGCCTAAGTAATGCCACATCCAAACAGACTAAAAGGTCATACATTTGATCAAACCAGAAGGAAGGTCTTCCAGCTGTTCAGATAGGCTGCTCAGACCGGCAATCCGGAAGTCCGGACTTCCAGTCAGAGGTTGGTGTCATATACGTCCCCCAAAAAGCAAGTTCTTCAACACAACCGCCCTGGAGGCCCAATTCATCTCACATATAAGAAACCGACCCTTCTTCACTCACTAGATTGAAAAACCAAGAGTTTTTATTCCAATGATCCAGATCCCTCAGAAATTGTAACAGGTGAACTTTCTTTTGTCCTCGCCGTGTAGATTTCGGTTTCCCTCTAGCTCTCCTGCTAGATGAATTTTCCACTCATTTTACCCCCTCTCTTCGACGACTGACCGCAACTTAACTTTGCTTCAACTCCTGCCCGCTGTGCCGTCATCGTCAGTCGTCTCTGTCCTCTCTTGTCTTCTTTTCCCCTGAAATTTGACCTTCACTGACTGTCTTCTTTTCTTTGCACTTATCGACATTCCAACCCACGTCTCTCGATACCTGGCAAGGTAGACTCGTGAACAACCAGCCAGTATCTGTGAGAATGTCTGTGTCCATTACCTCGACCGATGGACCGCCGCATGCTCGCAAGCCGCTGGCAAGTCAGAGGAGCGCCGGCGGCGATATGTCCATCACGTTCTTCGTTCAACCCGGCTGTCCTTCGAGATTTGCCTCGTCAGACCAGCATCGCGTCAAGGGCCTGAATGCAGAGACCATCGCGAGGGTCATCCTCCCGGCCCCTCCATGGCTCACGGCTGCGGATTACTTACTGTTGCGTACCGATCCTGCCGATCCGTCTCCCTCCATCTTCTTCAGCCTCAACTTATCCATATACAATCAACAGATTATTCCTGAAGACTGGTTCGACCAGTGGTTTTTCATGGCAGGTCGTGTCCACCCATTTGCGCTGACCTGGGAGGTCGAGCGTCAAGATGGTCTGGAGGAGTCTGTGGATAGCGGTCTCCTTGCATACACCATCCCAGCTCTTATCGTGCGCGACCAAGGCTATCAACCGTATGTTGTATTCGTCTCGTCCGCTTTCCGTCGCTCTTCCGATTTTCTCTGACCTCTCTGCCCGTAGGATATTGCCTCGGAGTCTATCTGCGGCCGATCAGTTTCCTCTTTCATCCCCAATTGTCAGTTTTACCGGCCCTGTCGTCGGTCCGGGCCACGCCCTCCTCCGAAAGGAATCTGTGCCCACGCTGGACAATGTCCAGCTCAAGTGTTGCGGCTTCGTTCAGCTGACCACATTCCTTGCCCCCGGTAATCCTGATAAGACCCCGTTTAGAGGCTTCCATCCCTTCCAAGTCTTTGTCATCTTCCCGATCCGCGCGAATCCGTGGGCCTCACTTTGCAAGAAGATGGCCGAGAGGCGAGACACTCAGTTCCAGAGCAATGTTTTGCTGACCTGTACCGGCAAGGTGGCCGGCCTGCTTGGCCATCATCTCATGGTGCAGCCGCCGACCCTCGAGCAGGACTACGTCTTCATCGTCGTTCCGGACTCCTGGACCTTTCTCGACAAGGGAGTTTCCGGGCCTGGCTCACCAACGCCGCCGCCGGGTGCTGCGACATCAGCGGTCCGTTCATCATCTTCTAACCATACGCCGTTCGAGGAGATCAAGGCCAAATTCACAGCGCGCAGACCTGCTGCCCCGCCGACTCCTCTTCCTGCTTCAACGCCGACTCCAGCTTCGACCCCGGGCGAATCGATGTCATCTGTCATCTCAACACCTTCTACAGAGTACCACTACCTCTCCACCTCGCCGACGCCGAAGCGACCAGCTTCACGCGTCGATTACACACCGCCGGCAAAGAGACCGCGCCAGCCGCCGATGTCCCCGATCACTATCCCTTCCTCGGGAACACATCTTTCGGCCGGCAGCTCGAGCTCACAGGAAACTGTTGACGAGCCCGAACCAAGCTGTGCCGGGAATCAGACCCCCACTGCGTCCTTCATGAGGCCCCTGATGCCAGCAACTCATCTACCTGCACCTACATCCGTCCTTGACACGATCACGGCTGCTGTGTCGGAATCCTCCAACCGCCCGAGCCGGAACCGCCATCCTCCGAAGAACAAATATTTGGAAGAAGTATCCAAAGTTTGATAGAAAGGCTATTTGGGAAATCTATTGTCATCACAAAGAGTGCAAATGAGTAGGAAATCGTCTCCCTTTTGTATATTCCACATTCAAGTCGTACAATTAAGTCGCCCACCCTAGTTATGGCCCACCCCTGGCTTTGGTCCGCCCCACAAACGCGCTCCGTCCCACGCGTCAGATCAGCGCTACCACCTACGATAAATTGTCAAAAATCGAATTTTTCTCCAATTGACTTACTTTCTTTTGTATTTTCTTCTCCGGGTTCGAAATGCGTGAATATACTGAGCAGGACCTACAAAACGCCATTGTAGACGTCAGGAATGGGGTTGCCGTTAGGACCGCTGCCACACGCCATGGTGTACCGAGAGGGACACTTCGTGCCCGCCCTAATGGTGCCCAACCTCAACGTACGGCACACGACGACCAACAGCGGCTCACGGCCAATCAAGAAGAACATCTTAAGCAATGGATTTTGCGGCAGGAGGCCCTCGGTTACGCGCCAACACACGCACAAGTGCGAGCAATCGCTAGCAGCGTGCTTAAACAACAAGGTGACCACAAGCCCCCAGGGAGGAAGTGGTCCAGTCACTTTGTGGAGCGTCATTTGGCCGTCAAGACAAAATTAGGCCGTCGAACTGACTGGAAACGTGTAAATGCGGCCACTCCGGATAAAATCAGTCACCTGTTCAACCTATACGAGACTGTGAGCTGGATCCCTCCCCGGCGGAGGTACAACGCCGACGAGGCGGCATTATGGAGGGCCAAGGCATTAACGGGCTTGTTATCGGCTCCTCGCAGGAGAACCCTAACACGGTACCAGTCAAAACGATAAATGCCCGAACTTGGACGTCTATTGTGGAGTGCATCTCGGCGCTCGGGGTCGCTTTAAACCCCCTGGTCATCTTCAAGGCCAAAAGTATCCAAGAACAATGGTTCAAGAGGGATTTCCTAGCTAAGCATCCTGGCTGGCATGTTACCTTTTCGGAAAACGGGTGGACAAGCAATGATATTGCTGTCGAGTGGCTAAGGAAGGTGTTTTTACCCCAAACGCAACCTGAGGATCCAGCCGATGGTCGCCTACTCATCGTCGACGGTCACGGCAGTCATACCTCGGACGAATTTATGACTATGTGTTACCTAAACAACGTTCACTTACTCTTTTTCCCTGCTCATACTTCCCATGTCCTCCAGCCCTTGGATCTCGGCTGCTTTTCCAGTTTAAAGACGGCCTATCGTAGGTTAATTGGGGAGCATACGGCTTTGACAGATGCGACAAAGGTTGGAAAGGCAAACTTTCTCGAATTTTATGCGAAAGCTCGAGAAATTGGTCTTCGAAAGGAAAACGTTCAATCTGGGTGGAAGGCGACAGGCTTATACCCTAAAAGCGTAGCCAAACCTCTAAATTCTCGATGGGTCGTGGTGGCTAAACGGCTAGCTATACCACTACGTGTCACCTCTGATATTTCAACACCAAAACGCGGCGGCGACGTCGTAAAGCTATTTGCCGAGGAGAGCGGCTCTCCCACTTCACGACTGTCTATTCGAAAAGCCGCTGCGGCGTTGGATAAGGTTGCGATGGAGGTTATACTAAGGGACCGTGAGATTGAACGCTTGCGGGTGCAACTCGCCCAGGCAAAACCGACTAAACGTCGTAAGATCGTCTAAGATCCGAACGAACGCTTTGCAAGCCTTGCGCAGATACTTGCGCAAGCTAATCAAGAGCCTCAACAACGTGTTCGGAAGGCAAGAAACGCGGTACAAGAGGTCATTATCGTGGAAGGGGAGAGTAGCTCTGAGTCGGAAGAGGAGCCGGCACTGGCTCGACGGTCGGCACGCAATCGGCGACCAACGAAATGCTATATGGAGCGAGATTCAAGTGCAGACGAAGAAAGCGACTAAAGAGCGCCAAATGCGATTTTCCTTGTATTTTTACCATTTAATTTGACTTTGTTGCGACCTAGTTACGTCGATATACCAGTTGTGCGATGTAGGCTAAATAGAGCGGGCCAAAGCCAGGGGTGGGCCAAAACTAGGGTGGGCGACTTAAGCTCTGGTGCCTACGTCGATAATAATGCGTAGCCCAACCCACTCGCTCTTAACCTTAAATCCCCGCTTTTACCCGTCCTTGGCGACCGCACACGTCTTCTTGTGGGGGGCCAGTTATAGTGGTTAAGGCCCTATAAAAATTCTCCCTTTGAAAAAGAGTCTCCCCTTTGATCTGACTGCCCACCTGGTTTGAACCAACGGGAGCCCAGTGCACTGCCATTTTAGCCTCTCCTATGATCCTCCCCTCTCCGCTGGGGAAGGCGTCATTGCACCTTAGCGAGCGGGATTAACCAGGCAGATTCTACAACATCAAGCTTCGTTCCTCAAGGCTCCTTTGCGCAAACCGCGACCGGTTTGCCTCTCCTGTACGCTGCCTCAAGAACATTACGTACCCCGATGCATGACGGAGACGCCGTTCGGGGTATGGGACAGCGATGCATGGAATTTCAGCGCATGTCATTGGTCAGAAATGTCTATCATATCAGAGGCGCGCCTGCCATTGGCTAAAAAAAAAAACAAGCTACAGGGCATATGCGCTATCCCTTTGAGTGCCACAGGCCTTCAGGAGGTCACTCGCCCACTTTGCTTAGTCACAGGGTTAGTACATGCGGGGTACCGGAAGTTCATGAGATATTCAATTTTTGCAAAATACCATAACAATCTCTTGCATGGAGTCGGTATGTTCTCCATATTATCTCCTTTCTCTTCTCTCGTGAAATAAGAAGAGCAATCACATTATACTTCTTCAAAGTGCAGTTATTAGTTGCATAAGTGCATCGGGGACAGATAAAATGGGAAGTGGCTGCATTCCTCAGCCAATGCCAATAGGAAAGCAATAGGCCGCGACTACCCAAGCCCTAGGCTTACAGCAATCCCTAAATTATGCTATCTAAACCTTAAACCCCTTCCTTAAATAAGCACTAGATAGGGCTGGGCAGGAAGATATGCAGGATTATTACGAGGCAATAAGCTTAATTATAATAGCCGACAAATACGACCATTCGCCAGCTATCAGCTGCCAGTTATGACACGACCCCGACGCTAAAGGTCAAAGAGTGGGGAGCTGAAAAGGCGGAACAAGCAGCCGGTCCCGCATTACCTCATAACGTTAGATTCTTTTAGTCCAGATTGGCCCGCCCTGGTATAGATCGTCTAGCGGCTGGTGGAAGTGCTACGCTAGCTCCATGATGTGACGACAGAAAGTCCTATTATTTCTGCAAGGATGGCCAGGTTTGTCTTAAGAGGTAAGTCGAACTGACTGCCGATCACGGCTTGAAAAGCGGCAAGTAACAAAAGGACCTGACCTTGAAGCTCAAAGCGGGGAACACCGGCGGGGTCGTCATATTCGGGACGGTTGAGTGATACGTCAATAGTACCGGCCAGTCATCAGGGTTTGCCAGAGGCCGTTTTGAGCCAGCCTCTGCAAGCAATAATAGGGAGCCAGCAATAGCAGATAGTAGGGCTGGGCAATAGAGGCAGCAGCGAGTCCCGAGTTTACTATATTAAAATTAATTAACTAAATTTCAAACTTATCGCAATACTATAACTCGGGCATAAAACACTTAACATCCTGGGAAAATACTAGCTATTTAACATATCTTTTTAACAATACTAATATTACTTATTTTAATACTACTCTGGACTAAAACATCTTGCCCCCTTGCCTTCAAAAGCGGGTCTTCCTTTTGTATGAGGATTTAAATCATCTTGGGGGGGCAAGACTGCGTTGATTTAGAGTTAGGGCCCCTTTGGCACCTTCTCCTCCTAGTAAGCCGTGTCTACCCCACAGGTCGCAGCAGCAATCACAGGCCCAGGAGCGATTGTAGACCCCGGAGTGATTGTAGACCTCGGAGCGATTATAAGCCCTTATATGATTGTAAGCCCGGGGTAATTGACAGCTCCGATGCGATTGTAAACCCTGAACAGCTTTCTCATCGTGATAGTTTAGCTGCTGGCTAGGGTTGGGATGATAGTTAGATGAAAGCAAAAAGTATAAATATGAGATGCTTTCCCAAATATTATCACAAAGTCAGTGACAACCTTTTCAAACAGTCATTTCTACCTGCCCGTCTTTGAAACTCTTTTCTCAACACGCAACCGCAAATATGAAGCTCTCAGTTGCCTTGCTGACCGTCCTCGCCGGACTCGCAATCGCCAACCCCGCGGCGGAGGGAACTGCCGAGGCAGAAGCCGTCGACACACAAGCCCTTAACGGACTTATTGAAGTGCAAGCGCTTGACGGTAATTGTGTCCGATGCATCAGAGCAGGATGCGGATCGGCCGCGGTCCGATGTCTCAGAGGACGACTTCCACCACTTATTCTGGCGTGTCTCGCGGCCAAGTGTGGCGATGATTTTGTCCGATGCTGCGCATGAGTTATTTCCGATGATTAGTGGCCTGCTGATGTGGCTTATTATTTCCACGAGTGACGAGGAATTTTGGATGCTCAGTAGGCTGGGCACGGTGGGAATTTCGTTGCAAGTCTATCGATGATGTGGGACGTCTGGATGCTGCTGTGTGTTGGAGATGGCTCTCGGTCGTTGTATGTTCTCTAGTTGAGTTTAAACTCGGCCAATAGTTAGCAGATTTACTGTTTATTGGATTTGACACTATAGCAACTCTATCCTACTACTTTATTACAAGTCAAAATGGAACTTGAGCAAGTCGCATGACTTTCACTTCTAATTAGTTGCCTTCTCTCTTTATTAATGTACCTTGGTTCTGCTATTCTACTCAGGGAACTTAGGGCAGCAGCCCACACAGGATCCCATTATTTCCAGGCATAAACTATGTATTATACCTCTTAAGACAGAATACACTAGGTTGTTTTAGCATTCTCGTGTAAACTGTACCTAGTGCCCCCCCTCCACCTCCGCAATCGAGTTATTGTAGTCCTGGTGGAACCTTCAATCGGTTCGCCGCATCTTCTTGTCGGTAGCGTCTTTAGCTTGGGGTGCGTGGCAAAGGGGAGTAGCTAGGATTCTTTCGGATTACTTTCCTTCTTACAACCAGGTGTATCTCTCCCCACCATTCAAGATCCCCCGTCGTACCAGCCTGCCAACAGATGCCGCTTCAGCCCCATAAACCGTCACCGCCGTGTCACTGCTGGGCCAATTCCTGTATACGTATGGGTGCTGTCAGCTCATTATGGGATGTAAGCTAAGCAATTTTGTAGAATATTGTAGCTCCGCGGCATCCAGAATCAAGAGTGATCCACTGCAACCGGTAAGAGGGTACATCATAGTGGGACCTTCGCCATAACGCTCGCTTTTCCGTATCAATCCCTTACCCCATTTTGCTTCAACAGTTGAGGAAACAGACTCGATGAGCCGCGACGGTGGCTTTCATTTATGTCAAATCCCCAATGTTGAAGAGGCTTGACGCCGTCACTTGTCTTCGGTCCGGCTTTCACTCCCACAGAACGGACCATTGTTGGGCTTTCTCTGCTTTGAACAGACCTGCTCTCTACTGTGTCTTTTCTTCCTTGTCTTCGAGTGATCCAGCATGGCTTACCACCCTACTGTACCAGACAGACAGATCTATTACGCCCGGTAGGCCACCGCCCATAGGGCTCTAAAAACTAAAAATACATACATTTCGCCAATTGATGTCTTGATCTCGCAGAGCCCCTATGTTTCCCGCCTTGTTCTTCTCTGTCTCTTCATTGTTCTCCTTCTAGATTCCCGTATCGGTTAGTGGTAGCAGATCAGCTTGAAGCCCAATTCCTCCAAGTGTTCAGTTTCCTATCTTTGGCGGCTGAAGCGGTGCCTGCTTTTGGTTGTACGAAGGGTAGCTGTTGTTAGTAAGTGTATTTTCGTAATCGGTAGCTCATTGGTGTTGTTGTCATCTTTGCTCTAGGCGACCTGTAGCGATCGCAAATCTGATCGTGGCTCGCACCGCTTCCATATTCGGTGCCCATTTCTGTCCATCCGACACTGCCTTACCTCCCAGGTGAAAGGATAGGTTGCCACGTTTTTCTTCTACACATTGGTATATCATCTCCTTGCGTTGTGCTGTCAATTTTACGCATCGAAAGAGAAAGTGCTCTACCGTTTCCTTTGCCTGCCCGCATGGACATTCATCTGTTGGTGCTGCTGTAATCTGATAGAGATAACCGTTTAGTCGCGCCATTCCGGTTCTAAGCTGTGCTAATACGCTGGCTTCTTTCCACGATAGCTGATTGTAGAGCAGAAGAGAGTGTTTTCCGGGTAGAGCTAGGCCGACCTTCTTTGAATGCCTGCCAACTCCATCTGGTAGCTTTCTCTCATTCCGCAGGCCTGCCCTTGTTCCACTGAGAATTGTAGTCTTTGCTTTGACCGCCCCTTTTCTCGGCGTGACGTACGGCTCGGTCGCATGACGGGCTGACATCTTGGCTATCTTCTGGATTTTTAGTTCACCACCAGATGCTACCCAGATGAGATTGACTCTGTTTCCGTCATCTCGGAGCTTCCCTACGGCATGATATATCCTCCGAATATGGCTTTGACCTGATTGTTGGCGAGGATTTCCTATAGCTTATGCCGCCGATCTGTTACTCGTCAAGATCACAACGACTCGATACTTCATCTCCGGCAGACAGTTAACCCCATGGGCGATAGCTGCCAATTCGGCTTCGTAGGGGTTGTGTTCTTCTCTCGTGCCCAGCGTGACCGAAAAGTTCAAGAAATATCAGATATATCAGATGGATATGATAAAACGAATAGGTTCATTGTGTTGTTGTTAGTTCTAAGCTCCATATGTCTGAGAGGAGCACAGCTCCTTACATAGTATCCACATCCCAGCCACCAGTAGGTCGGACCACTTTAGCCAAACTGTCTCAACGGGATAGACGCCTGGATCTGAGTTGATTGTGTTGAGGAA